>NC_056733.1:1265968767-1266175409 GCF_019279795.1 Protopterus annectens | reverse complement strand
GAAGTTAAACCAGGAAACAGCAGCAGTGTGTACATCCGAGTACTCTGTTTGCACGGAGCGGCCCTGGGTCCAAACAGAATGGCAACGAGGGGAACTCATCCCAGTGGATACCAAGGTATGTGTAGGCCTAGGTATACTAGCCACAGGTACCTCCCAAAGCACAACTGGGGATATCATGGGGATCTCACAGGCATCAGCATCCAGAGTATTCCACCAGTTCCTGGATGCCATGTCAGCACATGCCAGTGAGCAGGTATATGTCATCAACATCTGTGAGGTGTTGACCAGCAATATGAGTCTCTTCCACCAAATAGCAGAATACCCTGGGGTAGTGGGTGCTATAGACTGCACGCACATATGCATCAAAGCACCACCCAGTGAGCAGGGTAGGGCCTACATCAACCGCAGGGACATCCACTCCATCAACTGCCAGGTCGTATGCGATGCCCAGGCATTATAATGAATGTGTGTGCTGGCTGCCCTGGAAGCTATGACGGTTCCCACATATGGCATCTGACACAGCTGTAACAGAGATTTGCCAATGGGGACATCCCCTACGGTCACCTAGTGGGGGATGCTGGGTGCACACTGGAGCTGTGGCTGATGACACCCATCAGAAATGCACACACACACCTGAACAACCACCCCAAAATGAAGCACACGCACAGGCCAGACATATAATAAAAGGTGTGTTTGGGATGATCAGGTCATGGTTCCGGTGTCTGGACACATCTGGTGGAGCCTTGCAGTATGCACCAGCTACATGTACCCAAATTGTTATGGTATGTGCGATGCTACAAAATATGATCCTGTAGAAACAGCTGCAGCAAGAACAGCACCGAGCAGGGCCACACAGCCCTCCACCAATGCCAAGGCCTGCACAAGCACAGAGTGACCCAGAGGAGGAAGAACCTGAGCCTGCCCCAGTAGGCAGAATGAGGCGTGCCCAGTAAGCTCTGGCCTTGGCAAAGAACAATGCATAGCACATGCACTGACACAGTAGGGTCCCAAGGAATAACACCTCTCTCTGACTCGCACATACAGTAAAGGGGATGCCAAACATGACACCACCTGTGCTCAACCATGTATAGGGAGTGTACTTTATGCATCCAACATAGGCAGCCCTCCAGCACCATCTGCAAGTCTGGCGCACCCACAAGGTAAGTCAATCAACCTACCAATTGCCAAATGGAGTAGAATGTGTTGTCACCTGTAGCTATGGTATGGATGTGAGCATGCAAGGGAATTGGGTGGCTGAATGTTACAGCAGCAGACAGAAGACACGCATAGTGCCATCCTGACATGTATAACACATACTGGAGTCACCATAGTAGCCAGTACTACACAGGGAGACAGAAGCAACTGCTGGAAATGTGCTGTGCGAAATGTGTGCCCATATGACCTGCACATGCCGGTCAAGACTGTTCACATACCCAACAATAGTCACAGCCAGCAGGACAGGTGGACACAAACCCAAACAGGGCCTGTGCCATGGCCTTAGAATGATGGCTAGGGTTAATCCCACCCCCAGGCCTACACAGATAGACCACAGCAGGGCAGGCAGTGGGGTGCTAGGTCTGAAGGGTAGGATGTCAGACAATAATATGTAGGGCAACCAAAGCCACTGTAGTACACTGGTGTGCCTCTAGACAGCATGATAGCAATACAGAATGAAATGGAGTACATGACATACCAGTACAGTCATAGCACATGTGTACAAGTGTCATTTGCCCCCCCATCCTATATAGCAATGTAATGACAGTCAGGTGTGCCCCCTACTCCCATGTAGACATGTAGAAACAGTCAGGGGTGCCCCTACCCCCACTCCAGCATATAAATGTAGTAACAGTCAGGTTTGTCCCCCCAGTCCTGTGTAGAAGTGTAGTAACATGCATGAGTAAGTATAATACGAGTGGAGCAGAGATGCCCAGAGGTGTCCAAGGTAGCAGGATAGGTTGTAGCATGTGCACAATATGCAGGTCTGTGTGTGGTAGGATTGTGTGTGTTCCATATTGTGTGAGAGTGGACAGTATGTATGCATGTCGAGGTAAAACCTGGTGGCCATAGCCCAGTACTGCTGATGATGGGGACAAGCCCTCACAACTGCAGTGCCAAGGACAATCCCCACCAGTATACCACCTGCTAGCAGTAAGCCAATGTAAATGTCTGGTGGTAATATGTGTCACCATCTGAAGGACTGACATGGCATGGCTGTTGGGCTAGATATACAAGCAGTACACAGGGGAAAGTACCCCAGACATACAGTATACATTGTATCACTGTGAAATGGAGACATCCTTGGAATTGTACATATAGGTATGCATCACAGCAACTGATCCTGTACCAGGGGATACCGGTGATGGCTAGCCGAACACCTGCAGATCACAAAGGACGTAGGACTGATGTATTGGGAAACAGCTGGTGTACCTGCACATGCCAGCATACCAGGAAAGCCCCATGCATAGCTGTGTGTCTGATGCAAGTACTGCCCATAGCACACATGCACCCAGCTCACGCAAACACCACCCACAGGTACGTCTCTGGCCATATCCCTGCAGTGAGGAATGGGTACAGCATGATGCCCTCCTGTACATGGCAATAGTGGAAGAATGCAGCATGCAATGCAGGTGTCCCATGCAGGTGTGTCCCTAGCTATATGTGGCACCCTGCCAGCATCCACATCACCTGATCAAGACTGATAGAAGGCATTTGCATGAACACCTATCACACCTACCCTGTCACCCCAGGGGAATATACTGTCTGGTGGTCTGCGACTGTAGGCCTGACAGAATGCAACGGCCTGCCACATGTGGCCTGCAGCAACACTTAATGGCCCCAGGCCTCTGCCAAAGGCCTTTGTCTCACACATACTGCCAATGCATGTGAAGTCATGGACACCCAAATAACAACATAACACACTCCACATAAGCCATATGCAAGGCCATGTGGACAACCACAGTAACATGTCCACCATGTTCCACTGCATGAACTGTGGACCAACACTAACACACACATGTGATGGGGTGATACCCTTATGGAAAGTATCAGAGAATGTATGCATAATGTCTGGAAGAGGTTAGAATAACAGAGGGGGATGGGTACATGGGAAGCATGGAATGTGCAGAGTCTGACACCAAGCTGTGTGCCCACGCTATCCCTGGCTGCAAACACATAAATGGATGGCTATACACCTGCCCATACACCACAATAGGATTAATGTCCTGACCCATGGCCCCTGCCTCTGGGCAAACTCTGCGAATCTGTACAGCTGTGAGGCATTGCCACAGCAAGATAAGCCCAGACTGTCTTGTCAATTGGTGTACAAGTATGGGATCCCCCACCAGCACTTTACCAAGGTGCTGAACCGCATACACAGACCCAGCAGCAGGTGTCTGCAGCTCCCCCTCCAGAATGGCATAACTTACCATGAATACGTAGGTATCTGCCCTCAATACTGGATACAGCTGCAGTCACGCTTTTCCCTCAAGACAACAATGTGAGCAAGAATATCCGCCTGGCAGTACATGGAGACAGAAAACATCACTGTGTATAACAGTACACATGTCTGAATATCTCTGTTAACAGTGATACCATGCGGCTGAAGCAGCACAGACACAATCACCTACAGTACACACTATCCCCTGCACAGTTTGTCCCCATATTGCCAAATGATTGACAGATACCCAGCAGAAACACCTTGCTACCTGTAGGTGTACAATACAAAGGTCTGCACTGGAGTACAAACTACCTATTATTGATCCACACATTCTATACAGAAGGGCATACTGGGCATGCTCACACACGTAATCAAAAGAAGCCCATGTCTGCAAACAACAGTAGACCAGACATATCTGGCAGTCGCAGATGTTAGTACAGACACTCCCCAGTATGCACCACCCATGCTTTGCCCACACAGTGGATAGGAATACATGCATATATCCAAGGACAATACACTATAATAAGCCAAATGTACACGTACATAGATGTGTGGGAGAGAGTGACTGTGACAAGGAGCCAACCATTATGAGGCTTGTCCCACCCAGCACACAGCCAAATTACTACAACCACATGATGCTCAAATGTCACTCACTGTAGACATTAGCCACCGGTATCTGTCAGCATTACGGACTATGTGGTGCAAGTGCTAGCTGTGCAACATGACTGTACAAGGAAGTAGTCATCTAGCAGCTGTATACACGTACCTGTGGAATCTAACCCTGCTTTTGCCCGCATATGGTGTGTCAACCTCTAGATGAATGGGTTATGGTCCATGCACACACACTGCCCTCCCCATAGTCCTATTATGACAAACCCGCTGAGGTCATCCACTTTGAAATACACCCTTGGGAAAAATGTAGCCCAGTAATCTCCATAGTGCATGCCGTAACTGCATACTACTGTAGTGTGATAAAGCACCTAGGTAAGTATTCTATCCCCAGACGTGGCAAGTGTATGTGTGTTAGTGTGCATGTCTGTCAGCATAGAGAGCAATGCTTTTTATGGTAGCCATACTCCTTACAACTCCCATACTCAACTTTGGCAAGGCTGCTGATGTCACCCACCTAGAAATACACCTCCGGGAAAGTTTTAGCCCAGTAATCACTGAGTGATAAAGTAGCTATGTAGGTGTTCTAACCCCAGATGTGGCAACTGTGTGTCTGTCTGTGTAGAGAGCAATGCATTTGAGTGTAGCTACACAAATTACAATTCCTATACTCAACTTTGGCAATGCTGCTGATGTCACCCACCTAGAAATACACCTCCGGAAAGGTTATAGCCCAGTAATCACTGTAGCGTGTCCCATAACTGCTTACTGCTGTGGAGTGATAAAATAGCTAGGTAGATGTTCTAACCACAGATGTGGCAACTGTTTTTTGTGTGTGTGTGTGTGTCTGTGTGTGTGTGTGTGTGTGTGTGTGTGTGTGTGTGTGTGTGTGTGTGTGTGTGTGTGTATAGAGAACAATGTATTTTAGTGTAGCCACACGAATTTCAATTCCTATACTCGACTTTGGCAAGGCTGCTGATGTCACCCACCTAGAAATACACGTCTGGGAAGGTTGTAGCCCACTAATCACCATAGTGCATCCCATAACTGCATACTGCTGTAGAGTGATAAAGTAGCTAGGTAGGTGTTCTAACCCCAGATGTGGCAACTGCGTGTCTGTCTGTCTGTCTGTGTAGAGAACAATGCATTTTAGTGTAGCCACACGAATTACAATTCCTATACTTGACTTTGCCAAGGCTGCTGATGTCACCCACCTAGAAATATACCTCCGGGAAGGTTGTAGCCCAGTAACCACCATAGTGCGTCCCGTAACTGCGTACTGCTATAGAGTAATAAAGTAGCTAGGTAGGTGTTCTAACCCCAGACATGACAGCTGTGTGTGTGTGTGTGTGTGTGTGTGTGTGTGTGTGTGTGTGTGTGTGTGTGTGTGTGTGTGTGTGTGTGTGTGTCTGTCTGTGTAGATAGCATGGCATTTTAGTGTAGCCACACAAATTACAATTCCTATACTCGACTTTGGCAAGGCTACTGATGTCACCCACCTAGAAATACACCTCTGAGAAGGTTGTAGCCCAATAATCACCATAGTGCATCCCATAACTGCATACTGCTATAGAGTGATAAAGTAGCTAGGTAGGTGTTCTAACCCCAGATGTGGCAAGTGTGTGTGTGTGTGTGTGTGTGTGTGTGTGTGTGTGTGTGTGTGTGTGTGTGTGTGTGTGTGTGTGAGTGTGTGTGTCTGTCTGTGTAGAGAGCAATGCATTTTAGTGTAGTCACACAAATTACAATTCCTATACTCGACTTTGGCAAGGCTGCTGATGTCACCTACCTAGAAATACATCTCCTGGAAGGTTGCAGCCCAGTAATCACTGTAGCGTGTCTGGTAAATGTGTATTGCTGGAGTGTGATTTAGAACTGTGGCAGCGTTCCATCCCCACCCATGGCAGTTCTGGATGTCTTGTGCGTGCCCATGTCAGTATATGGAGCAAAGCGTTATAGGATAGTCACACACAGTACATTTCACATGGCCCACTTTGGCAATCCAGCTGATGTCATTCTTTGTGAAATACAGCTTTGGGGAAGGAGTCCCCCTAGTAATCCTCATGGTGTGTCCTATAACCGCTCCATGCTTTAGTGTGGTATAGACATCTGTCAGGGGTTCTATACCCACACATGTCGGTCGTGGATGTTTTGTGTGTGTCTCACTGTCTGTGTAGGGAGCAATGCATTTTAGGGTAGTCAGCCGCAGTACATTTCAAATGGCCTACTTTGTCAATCCTGCTGATGTCATTCAATGTGGAATACACCCTTGGGGAAGGAGTACATCAGTAATGTGCATGGTGCGTACTATAACTGCATAGTGCTGAGGTTTAGTAAACTAGTTAGGTAGGGGTTATACTCCCAGACATGACAGGTGTGTGTGTGTTCCTATCTCGTATCCTGTGTAGAGGTGGTTGTGAGCATGTGGCCAATGTGGAGCAGGATTTGCATAAGTCTTATATGGCAGCCCTACTATATAGCACAATGTCCACCATACAGGGATAACAGATGTGAAATAGCTGAGAGGCTAGGGTGCAAAGCCATACCCATACATGTGACATCAAGGCCAGGCAATCACATTTAGCAACCCCAGTATTACCCAGAGCAGACTCTCAACACATGTCTCATATGCACACGCATGCCTAGGTAATAGCCAACATGTGGGTAGTACACTACATATTGGCCACTGATAGTAACCATGGAGTGACAGCAGTGGGCTACAGAGGGCATGTCCCCTGTCCATCTGTCCAATATGCACGTACATGCTGATAGTGCACCTCCCCCCATGTTCCCCAATGGACACCTGCACCACCTGTGGTGCCATCACATGTGTCCCACAACAGACATACCATGCCTGACAGCATGCCCTGTATGGACAGTTGCCACTGACACCAGGGAATGCTGTCAGCATCTCATCAATGTAGGTGCAGGTAAACATGCTGCCCATTACTGGTCCCTGCCACAGGGGGCAAGACTGGCACATATGATGGTAATCTGTGTGCACAACATGGGCCAGACATCCCTGGTACAGATCCACATGCCACTGTACATGCATGTGAGAGGTGTGCACATCCCAGACACCATCCATGTCATGGGGTAAGGAACACATACATGGCAAGCGATGCACAGCACTGGCCACACACAATAGTCACCCAGGTGACTGGATGGGGGATACAATACCCACCTGTGTGGGCAAGAGTAGAAACTACAGCCCTGAGACACAATGCAGACCATTGGACAGCGACGGTTGCGAACATTAACTGACTACTACATTAGTATAACTGTTTCACGGTTGCATTCCTCTGTTTATATGGATGTCACTGTCTGAACAGCTATATGACATGGCATGTAGAGCTGTCATGGTACACAATGAAAGGTATTCCATTTCTGCAAGCCTGTATGTGGAATTTTCCCAATGACCTCTCTGCGGGTATATGTTGCAGGCAATGGTCGTCATTTGTATGGGTGGCCCATACAGTGTCCGGGTGTTCAGGGGTTAGCTGTAGGCATAGTGGCTGTTCCATATTGTGTGCACCGACTACATATGTATCCTACTGTACATATATCTGCATGTGTATGTGTAGTCACATGTATATCCATATATATGTACATATATATATATATATATATATATATATATATATATATATATATATATATATATATATATATATATGTGTCTATATATGCATGTATATATATATATATATGTACATATGTACATATGTGTTCATGTATCTGCATATACGTGTCTATCTGTATCCTGGGGATGCTGCTGGCTACCACAGTTTACATTACCTATGGGAGGCAGACTGTACTGCGTGATATGTGAACAATATCAGCCTGACATCATACAGGTGGGATGTTGTACTCTTAACTTCCTGTGCCCATGTCGTGTCAGGTCCTGATTATGGGATCTGTAACACTTGGTAGTGTATTGTGGGGCGGATGTGTTTGGCCATGGGGGGATGCCTACTTGTACAAGACGTAGAGTGTGTGGGGCCTCTCAACCCCAGTAACAGTGCATGTGAACATGTGTGTTTGTTAATCTGCCATTGCTCTCTACAGATGTATGGCCATATGTACCAATATTGATATATATATCTGCTGACATATATGTAACTATGCCCATATATACCTACATAGCTGTATATCTGCATACACATATGTAATGTGATGTATATATGTAGACATATAGGTGTAGACATATATGTTGATGTAGCCATCAGCATGTAAATATGTCAGTATATAGTGATATATATGTATATAGTGTTAGAAAGCTATACACACACACACACACACACACACATATATATATATATATATATATATATATATATTTATATATATGCAGATATGTTGCAGCAGTACAGATAGTAATATATTTACACACACATACATCTAGATGATGGTATACATTCTCTGTACAGTTGCATGACTGGACTGGTTGATATGTTTTGGTTATTGCCCTGACTTTCTACAGCTGTACTGGCCTACTGTTAGACCATTGTAGCTTTGTTGTGGAGGGTCCTGGGGTCAAGAATTTCATGTGCTGGATATTGCATTGCACAGCATATCTTTTATGGCTGTGGTGGGGGGAACATAGCAGTCATCACCAGGTTCCCCTCATGTGAGCCCCCACCCCCATCAACCATGCATAAGATCAGTTATTTTGTGGTGGGGGTTCCGGTTGTCATTCCTATCTGGTGCTGCAATTCACATATCTATCCATATATCTATCGATATATATATATATATATATATATATATATATATATATATATATATATATATATATATATATATATATATATATATATATATATATATATATAGATATATATATATATATATATATATTAATATCTAAATATATGTGGACATATGTATCCACCCACCTACATACCATTGATGTGATATGATGTATGTGTTAGTCAGACATTTATATGTACCTGTGTATCTCTCTACATATACAGATCTATGACTGTCCATATATCCATGCATGAGTGGCTCACAATATTGGCCTGTCCCAGATTCATCTGGCTAATTAACGTAGATGATGTCAGGCATGTGGTCAGTCAGGAATGCTGATACATTACAGTTGCAGACATCATGTTGTTCAGATTATGTGTATTACAACAGATCACTGTTTAACTGGCAACATTTTACATGTATATGAACAATATTTCACATGTCCAGATATGTACCCCACTTTTGTCACACTGTGTCCATAATATTTGCGATAAGAGGTTGAGTGTTGTGCTATTAATACAATTCCCCTTATGCAGATTGATTGTGCTGCATGATATATCTGGGTATACATGGGATGTCTGTATATCCAGCATGGTGTAGTGTTAATTCACTATGATTATGGTATGCAGAGTCCTGGGTTCGGGCCATGCAGTCGCTGTCAATTATGTTGCAGGTTTGAACAAGGGCGGTGGGATGCAAGCTGATTAAGGCACTTGTAAGCAGTCATGAGTGTGTTCACGCGACGGTATGCATCACCATCTGCAGGTAACAGCCAGTTACACCAGGTTAGCCCCGACATTGCTTACTTTGTGTACTCAGTGCTCACTGTCACGCAAACACAGACCTCCAGTTACATATGCCTACAGGTAGTTTGCATCAGATTTGCTGAGCCTGGAAACTTTAACATGCGCGCTAGTGCTGACATATGCTTACAACAGCTTATTGCTGCTTAACCTAACTACTGCTGTATGCATTATCATACCGGCACACCTCACATGTGCATTTCCTGCAGTATTCCTGTTTATATATATATATGTATATATATATATATATATATATATATATATATATATATATATATATATATATATATATATGTTATTTTGTGGCCTCAGTACACCATTTCATGTATATATGTTATTCCGTGGGTTATGCAACATACATATTACCCATAACATGGTTTGCCATGGAAAATGGTATGTCCCAGTACATTCCCTGTGCCCCTCCTCCTTTCTCGCTGAAATCCACAGGCCGGTCCCATTAGAATGGTTCATCCAACAGCGGAATGCCTCGGTCCATAATGTTGTACCCATCATCCCCTCCCCCCTTCCCCCTCCACATCAGTCATCCTTCCTACAGGCTCCAGCCTAATCTAACCACACCACTACACATTGCCCACTCTCCAATTGTCAGGACCCTTCGCGTATGTTGTCTCAACCCATGGATCTTCAGGCTTCCCACACATGTAGTCCGCGTACATACGTCACCATCTGTGCTTACTTTTTAGGCATGGTATGTTACCTCGAGGACTCTTTTTGGCAGATGTTTGTGGTCGTCCTGCCAGGGATGAATGTGCATTTGTTTATGAGTAGACTTAGCAAGGTGACACTGTGTCTGCCACTAGTAGTATCCTGCCAGTAGTCTGGGAGCCAGTGCTGTGTTATGCTTAGTGTTGCGTATTATTAGATGTGCATGATAATCACCTTTTGGCATTGATTTCCCCTTTGCCACTTGTCATATATGTGTCATGTATCCTTGACACATGTGTATGGACACGGTCTGGGGTCCTGGAAACTTCTACACTTTATTACATTAACACCTCACATCTGGACTTACTGCTGTACTCCAGTTCACATATGTATGTTCTGTAGTCAGTTATGGCACATATGACTGCATATGGATGCCTTTACTATGGCGGGGACATGTTTTTTACTACCCCATTCTTCTGTATGTTTGTCATGGCTTGGTGGATAGCTACTGGGACTATGCTGTATGGGGTCCTGGGTTCGTGACCTGCATGGCTGTTTATTTTGTTGCCAGTCTGACAAAGGCCCATTGGATACAGAGTGATTAAGGCACTCTAAAGCAATCATATGGCCGTACGCCCACTTACTAGTGAATACATATGCCTACTATTGCCTATTTGTGCTTACACCGCTTATTAGTGCCTTATTCCGTCTGACACAGATACGTCACATGTGCATTTTTTGCGGTACTCCAGTTCATATATATCAGCTATTTAGTGGGTTTTGCAACAGAAATATCAGTTATAATGTGCTTTGCCATGTAAAATAGACTGTGCTACAGTGGGACCCAAACTGAGAATGCCTGTCCATTGGTCGGGTGCTCTACCCACTACACTATTGCTGTTCTGCTTCATTTGCATATTTCTAACATATTGTACTACCCATGCTTCCTTCCCCTGGCCCCCGAGCTCACTGTACACAGCATCCATCCATTCTCCAGTTGCTAGCCCAGCCATACCACACCTCCACAAATTTACCTCCCTGCACTTGTCGGTACCCCTCCATTATACTGTCTCGAACCAAGCTTCTGCAGGCTCTTCATCCGTTTAGTCCACGTACATTCGAGCCTTCCCTTGATCCTCCTTCAATACTGGTGGGAACATCTATATGACCCACAAGGTTTGGTTCGTCCCACCAGGGACGGACCTGTTGTTGTGTCACGAGTAGACTTTGCTGGTCTACACTATTTCTCCCACTGGTAGCATCCTGACAGGGGTTTGAGAAGCAGCAGTTTGCTCACACACTGGGTCTGCCTCATCTCCCAGTTCCATGGATCCAACACCACAGGTGTGACATTTCGTGCATTAAGCACGCCCACATGCCCCCACGGTGTGCACCATTTTTAATTCCTCTCTTCAGTATTGTGCAAGACTAGTATTCTCACAGTACGTGTGGACAGGCATTATTCATTGATACACATAGACTGCTCGGAATACTGTGATTGAGCAATGTGCACATGTTTGCTGGTATTGATCTGCATACTTACATACATTTCCTATACTGTTGAATGACTGTGCTGGATGATATGTTTGCAGCTGAATGTATATCTGCCATGCCTTTGTGGTAACTCACTTAGACTATAGTGTGCAGGGTGGGGGGGTTGGAACCTGGGAGTGCTGATTATTTTGTTAATAGGCATGATGAGAGCTGTTGGCTACAGAGTACCTAAGACACTGTGGAGGAAGTGTAGGCAGGTATGCGCTGGTGTGCACAAGGCTCAGCCTTGCTGACCTCCGGTTATGGCGTCTTACACTGAGTTGGCCTCCACATTGCTTAACTGGTGTGGGCATTGCTTACCACCGCCAAAACAGCCATAACCCCACTTGCTGCCACATACCCCCACGCTACTTCATGCATTTAGTTCACATTTGATGTCCGGGACAATCCGACTGGATGCTTCCCCATTGTCAGGAGTGGCCCAGGGAGTGAAGCTCCACAGTAAACCCCAGCTACACATTACACGTACTACTGAGGTGTACACAATCATAGAGAGTAACAGACTTACCATAGCTACGTACCACATTCTTCATGCTTAGTTCACATTAACATGTTGGTATTATACATGCTTAGGTCAGATTTACATGTCAGGTATGACTGTTGACAAAGGTCAGTTTAAGGTGAAGTGAGATTTCAGTTTAACAATTCTGGATCGGTTACACTCAGGTATTCAGGTTAGGTTTGGTTATTCCATACCTGTGTGGTAGAGTAGAAGAGAATAGTGAAGGAGTAGGTAGGTAGGTGGAGGGGGGACATTGTAACTGTACAGTAGGCCGTTGGAATGATTGGTGGGGGAGCAAAAGGGAAGGTATGCAGGATGTTGGGATTTGTATGTGAGGCAGGACAGGAGGTGTCAGTTTCACTAGTTGGTGTAGGGGTATAGAGTGTTAGTTGGGGGGGACTTCACCAAGTGGTGAGCATGTGCTGATCCAAGTGTGCTTGAGGTGTTCCTTCATGTGTTATTTACATGTGTCATGTGGGACAGCTGAGGTAATACACGTGGGTAGGGGATTCCAGATTCTGCAAATATGGTGGGGAAGAGGGTGTCACCTACTTGTGACTGTGAACAATAATAGTAATGAAACAGTGGTTGATAGGCAAATGGTGTTAACGGGGCACACAGAGGGGCAGATAGTAGGGGAAATGTCCAGAGATGTGCAGGAAGGCTGACGGGAAGGTCCACAGCTGGACATTTCTTCTACAGCAACAGTTGTGCATATACACTGCATTTGGGGTAGGTCTGGACACACACGCCTGGGTGGGGGTGGTGACAACAATAATACCTTGTGATGCCAAGTAGTTCGGCTTACATGCCTACAGTGAGGTGTTGTGACCATGTGTTCTTTGGTGATATTTAGTGGGATTTGCAACAACACATCTGGTTAAACCATACTCTGCCGTGTAAAATAGTCTGTGCTGCAGTGGGACTCATACCGGGCATTGCTGCTCGTTAAACAGCAGCTCTGCCCAATGCACACTATTGCTTACATCCCTGGGGCAGTCTGAATAGAACTACTCCAGTCAACATCTGCACTCCTAGGCCCATAATTGCATACCCATAGTTCCCACCCCCGCACCTCCTGTACAGCACTCATCCATACTCTGGGTGCAGGTCGGGTCTAAAGACACCACTACACACTGCCCACTCTCCACTTCACGGGACCATCTCATACATTGTCTTGACCCATGGGTCATCAGGCTTTCCCACCCTTCCAGTAAATATTTTGAACTATATACATGGATATTTGTAATTCCAATAAATTACTCTTTTCTGAACATAATATATATCCAAACTATGTGGTGGGCTATACCTCCCCCACTTACTATATATACTAACTCCAGGGTCACACTACAGTGGGGAAAAGGCCATATATAACTTTCAGTGAAATGTGTTTCAGTGAATTGTGTTTTCAGTGAATTGAATTTTCAGTGATTTGTGGAGAGTCATTTGACTTTCAGTGAAATGTGCTTTCAGTGAATAGTGCTAGACCCATACACACACACACACACACACACATATATATATATATATATATATATATATATATATATGTATATATATATATATATATATATATATTTAAGAATGAACGGAGAAAGAATGATCATTTTAGATTAAACCTAAAAATGATCAAAATGTAATAAAAAACATATCTGGGAATTCAATAAACTCCATGCAGGCTTCACGCAAAGCCTGCACAGAGTTTACATGTTAACACAATGAGCAGCAGTGCTAATTGCATATTCATGATGCTCATGGCACTTGCACAAATACAAGTAAGATTTCACAGCTAGCAACAATGCTGTTGCTATGAAACCATGCAGAGTGGCACAGCCACAGAAATAAGAAGCACTCAAGTTTGTTTACCAGCAAACCTGCTTGGCTAGATTGCGGGGACAGCCACAATGACTACCAGGGGTGAAAATACTGCAATGACAGCAGTATTAACACAGTGATGAGAAGTGTACTGAGTGCAATGTACACTACAATTAGTTGCAGAATCAAATAATGGAGGGGGGAAGCAAGACCAAATACAATGAAACATACACTAGACAAGGAAAGTGTCTTCATGAAAATGGGCACAGCCATGAATGATAGGAATAAAGAAAGAGGAAGAGGGCATGGTAAATATGGAAATGTCCCCAAGATAGGATATGACAATGTATATACACTTCCAAGACAACTCAGTAGCATAACATTATGCACATACATAGGTAGCACAGTACGTACCGCTCTTTACACTAAAAGTGTATTTTGAAAAGTCACTGACATGCTCACTGGAGAGGACATTTAGCAAGGATGGTATAACCAGTAGGGGACATGTGCATAGTATGAAGTTCTGCAAAATGACTTGCTTGAATATGACTGACATGTCATCATGCCTCTCACCCAATCATGGACACATAGCAACAGACTCCTGGATCCCTAGTATCGTCTATCATATAGATATAGTGATTTGTGTTTAAATGGTATAATAATGTCTAGGATTTTATGTGCTCCTGGCCAGTAGCGAAGTAATGTCCTATGACCCACTGAACATTGCACATGTCAGTAGTGTCATGTACATGTCCTATGTTGAGGTGTGGATGTAGTGTATCCCTACAACAGTGTATTCCAGTCTGTGAATTGAGCTACTATATTGATGGCTGCTGCTGACATTTGGTTACCTGTTCCTTCCATAACAGTTGTGGTAATATGCCTCCTGAAGAGTGTTAATATTGGATGATGCTATGTATATTGTTGTCTTACTAAGGCATGTGTTCTTGTACTGCAGTATATCAACATTCTATACAGTTGTCATGCAACCATCACAGTGATGGATGCAGTATGGCACAGGTGTGCTTGTGTATACCTAGCATCTGGAAACGTTATCTGACATACAGCAATAGTACATCATACTGATTACATGAGCACATATGCCTAGGTTTATCCACAAGTTGTAATGCTGATATATACACAAACATATAATATGTTGGGATTCACTTGCAACCTTCACAAGGATAATACTGGTGTTCCCAGCAGTATTGTGTGACTGCCAGCATTTGTGTCATCAACTGTTCTGCATAAGCCACATCCACCTCAGTTATTATGTGTCCACATATGGTGTCAGGGCCCTCACCCACATATTTCCATTGTTAAACATATAGGCATATGATATACAAATGATGTAATCATAGGATCATAGGAGGTTACTAGGCTATCGACTCGGAGGTCATTTCAAGCCTATGTAAACTTCAGCTTGGCCAGCTAAGAACTTGGTTATATTCAACTGGACGTATAAGAGAATTTAAGTACCTTTATCTGCTCTTTTTTTTAAAAAAAAATACAGTATTTAATTTGAGAAGGAATTGTTAACTGAAGTTATTCTGCTCTTCAGTAACTTGAACTGAAGCTAGTGCTGGCTGAATTTTGTTATTTGCTAGTAATTACAGGTGTGGGGGTAGCCACATTCTTTGATTTCCTGTCCTTGCATATTTAAACTGGTGCATGTGAAATAATTCCTGCTTTAAAACTTCAGCTTGGCCAGCTAAGAACTTGGTTATATTCAACTGGACGTATAAGAGAATTTAAGTACCTTTATCTGCTCTTTTTTTAAAAAATACAGTATTTAATTTGAGAAGGAATTGTTAACTGAAGTTATTCTGCTCTTCAGTAACTTGAACTGAAGCTAGTGCTGGCTGAATTTTGTTATTTGCTAGTAATTACAGGTGTGGGGGTAGCCACATTCTTTGATTTCCTGTCCTTGCATATTTAAACTGGTGCATGTGAAATAATTCCTGCTTTAAAACTTCAGCTTGGCCAGCTAAGAACTTGGTTATATTCAACTGGACGTATAAGAGAATTTAAGTACCTTTATCTGCTCTTTTTTTTTTTTAAATACAGTATTTAATTTGAGAAGGAATTGTTAACTGAAGTTATTCTGCTCTTCAGTAACTTGAACTGAAGCTAGTGCTGGCTGAATTTTGTTATTTGCTAGTAATTACAGGTGTGGGGGTAGCCACATTCTTTGATTTCCTGTCCTTGCATATTTAAACTGGTGCATGTGAAATAATTCCTGCTTTAAAACTTCAGCTTGGCCAGCTAAGAACTTGGTTATATTCAACTGGACGTATAAGAGAATTTAAGTACCTTTATCTGCTCTTTTTTTTTAAAATACAGTATTTAATTTGAGAAGGAATTGTTAACTGAAGTTATTCTGCTCTTCAGTAACTTGAACTGAAGCTAGTGTTGGCTGAATTTTGTTATTTGCTAGTAATTACAGGTGTGGGGGTAGCCACATTCTTTGATTTCCTGTCCTTGCATATTTAAACTGGTGCATGTGAAATAATTCCTGCTTTAAAACTTCAGCTTGGCCAGCTAAGAACTTGGTTATATTCAACTGGACGTATAAGAGAATTTAAGTACCTTTATCTGCTCTTTTTTTTTTAAAATACAGTATTTAATTTGAGAAGGAATTGTTAACTGAAGTTATTCTGCTCTTCAGTAACTTGAACTGAAGCTAGTGCTGGCTGAATTTTGTTATTTGCTAGTAATTACAGGTGTGGGGGTAGCCACATTCTTTGATTTCCTGTCCTTGCATATTTAAACTGGTGCATGTGAAATAATTCCTGCTTTAAAACTTCAGCTTGGCCAGCTAAGAACTTGGTTATATTCAACTGGACGTATAAGAGAATTTAAGTACCTTTATCTGCTCTTTTTTTTTTAAAATACAGTATTTAATTTGAGAAGGAATTGTTAACTGAAGTTATTCTGCTCTTCAGTAACTTGAACTGAAGCTAGTGTTGGCTGAATTTTGTTATTTGCTAGTAATTACAGGTGTGGGGGTAGCCACATTCTTTGATTTCCTGTCCTTGCATATTTAAACTGGTGCATGTGAAATAATTCCTGCTTTAAAACTTCAGCTTGGCCAGCTAAGAACTTGGTTATATTCAACTGGACGTATAAGAGAATTTAAGTACCTTTATCTGCTCTTTTTTTTTTTAAAATACAGTATTTAATTTGAGAAGGAATTGTTAACTGAAGTTATTCTGCTCTTCAGTAACTTGAACTGAAGCTAGTGTTGGCTGAATTTTGTTATTTGCTAGTAATTACAGGTGTGGGGGTAGCCACATTCTTTGATTTCCTGTCCTTGCATATTTAAACTGGTGCATGTGAAATAATTCCTGCTTTAAAACTTCAGCTTGGCCAGCTAAGAACTTGGTTATATTCAACTGGACGTATAAGAGAATTTAAGTACCTTTATCTGCTCTTTTTTTTTAAAAATACAGTATTTAATTTGAGAAGGAATTGTTAACTGAAGTTATTCTGCTCTTCAGTAACTTGAACTGAAGCTAGTGTTGGCTGAATTTTGTTATTTGCTAGTAATTACAGGTGTGGGGGTAGCCACATTCTTTGATTTCCTGTCCTTGCATATTTAAACTGGTGCATGTGAAATAATTCCTGCTTTAAAACTTCAGCTTGGCCAGCTAAGAACTTGGTTATATTCAACTGGACGTATAAGAGAATTTAAGTACCTTTATCTGCTCTTTTTTTTAAAAAAATACAGTATTTAATTTGAGAAGGAATTGTTAACTGAAGTTATTCTGCTCTTCAGTTATTCCCACCCACCCGCCCTGTTTTTGTTTTGGTGTTAATCTTAGTGGCATTGAAACTGCCCGCCCCTCAGCCTGCCTCTGGGCCCATCTCATTTGCTCACTCAACTGAGTGCAGTGAGATCATATTCTGATTTCAGGCACTCCTACTGTGTACAAAGAGAGCATCTGGGAAATAGAAAAAAAAAAAATTAAGCTTATTTCCTGCCTTTCTTGTTAAGTGGTACAGACTATTTGTAGGCTTCTGAGCCCCCAAGCCCTTCTGTGTTTGAGGGAAGCCTTCTAGCTTGTTTTTTTTTCTTATAACTAGCCAGTTTTCTAGTTTCAGCACTCAAATCTGTTTCTTTGATCTCAACACTTAAGAAAAAAAAAAAAAAATTTCATCTGCTTTTACTGTACTTGTGTTTTTACCTACTTCTTTTTACTTTTGCATCATCTTAAAATAATCAATTGTATTTATTACTGCTTGGTGTAACTCATTCTAAGCCTTTTGGTTTAAACACTTGGGCTTCGGACCAGTTAGTTGTTTTGCACTGAGAGGGTTTGTGGTCTGCACTGTTGTGGCAGAACAGGTAGCTTACATCCTTCTAGGTTGAGAACTGCTGATTGAGGGCTCAGTGTCTGTTATTCTAAAAGTGTATTAATTCTGGTTTAAGCACTTGGGCTTTCAAGCCAGTTATTTTACATTAAGAGGGTTCGTGGTCTGCACTCTTGTGGGAGGAGAGGCTGGACTCTGCCCTTCTGAGCTGGGAATTTCTGGTTAAAGGCTTATAGTGCATGCATATCTGAACTGTTTCTTACTGAAGTTGGTGCGCCTTGTTTGCTGTGGCATAGACTGGATTCGGGCCTGCTGGATCTAGCTTTGTTTGTGTAACTTGAGCACTAATCCAGACATTCTCTAAAGTATTCAATGGTATTTATTACTGCTTGGTTGTAACTTGATTAAAGTGTAGCTATCATTCAAGTCTTTTGGATTAAGCACTTGGGCTTCAGACCAGTTGTTTTACATTAGGAAGGTTTGTGGCAAACACTGTGGTGGCAGGACAGGTAGCTTTCATCCTTCTAAGTTGGGAACTGCTGATTGAGAGCCCAGTGTCCAAGTGTATTAGTTCTGGTTTAGGCACTTGGGCTTCAGGCCAGTTATTTTACATTAAGAAGGTTCGTGGTCTGCACTCTTGTGGGAGAAGAGGCTGGACTCTGCCCTTCTGAGCTGGGAATTTCTGGTTAAAGGTTTATAGTGCCTGAATATTTGAACTGTATCTTACTGAAATTGGTTCACCTTGTTTGCTCTAGCATAGACTAGATCCAGGCCTGCTGAATCTAGCTTTGTTTATATGCTTGTTGTTTGTTTGCTTGTTATTTCCTGGAAGCTAATTCCACCTAATACGCAACTTCTCAGCGCTTCTGTGGATCACTAGTGATATCTGCATTGCTTACTGTACTTATTTCCTTGTTTCACTTGAAAGAAAGTTACTGTTTGTCATTTTGCATTTAGTTACTTGTAACACATTGCACTCAAGTTACCTGGCACTTGCTCACTAAAGCAATTATATAAGTCAGCACTAAAAATTAAAAGCACTACACCCTCACTCCCCACTGGCCCTTGTTTTCAATTAAGGAATTCCCAATATTATTCTAGCATGTCCAAAGGTCAGTTGTCAATCTTCTCTCCGGTCCAGCTGGTGAATCTGGGAATCTTGAGGCAATGTTATAACTGCCTCATGTACACAGACAACCCTCTCCTCCTCCCACATAACACAAATACTTGTAGAGATGCAGCTATTTAGCCAAACTGGAGGCTGAGCTCTCTCAACTCAGGACTGGCAAGACCAGACAGGAGGAGAAGGCAACTACACACACCACAAAACCAGCCTCACATAATGCTACCACTCCACTGAATCAAACACATAAACACACAAAGACATACTCGGAGGCTCTGAGTAAAAATTTACCTAAACAGCAGAGGCCTCCAAAGCAGACACCCAAACAACTGCTACCTCAAGACACCCCACAAGCAACACATAAACCACAAAAGCAGTGTGCAAAGCAGTCACAGCCCTTAAGGCCAAATACAACACCAAACATACTTGTCATAGGTGACTCCATAGTCAGACACACTGACGTCCCACTCACCAGGCTGGAGAAGGAGAGGGTCACAGTAAGCTGCCTATCGGGCGCTAGAATCTGCCACATAACACAAGCACTCGGGTCACTCCACGGCAAGTACAAATATGACACAGTCATTGTCCATGCTGGTGTGAACGACCTGAGACGTACCTCCCTGGACTACATGAAAAGAGACATAGAGGAGCTCTCTGATTATGTAGCCCAGGCAGGTATGACCCTAACCCTGAGCAGTATCCTTCCTTCACCAAGAATGATGCCACAATATAGAGACAAGATGATCAGCTTTAACAATTGGCTTAATGTCTGGTGTCATTCAAAGGGGATCCAGTGTCTGTCTGCCTGGGATGACATGCTTGACAAGCCACGCTGCTTCGCAAGGGACGGCTTGCACCTGTCACCCCTGGGATTCCGGATATTGGCTAAGGCTCTTGCCACCCCCATAGTGCCTTTTTTAGGCAAGGCTCAAATTCTAAACCTACCACCCTAGAAAACAAAAATGGGAAGAAACTGAGGGTAATGCTGCTCAATGCCAGAAGTCTAAATCTCAAAATGCATGCACTCGAGGCCCTTCTCAGTATGGAGAACATCGATGTCTGTGCTGTAACTGAAACCTGGTTCAAGGCTCCTGAGAGCACCCCGGCACTATTAGGTTTTACCTCATATCATGCTCCGCCCCAAAACCCGGACCACACCACAAAAGGAGGGGTGTATCCATATTCATAAAGGATACCCACACCTCCAGGTTGGTGGCAACGCAAAGCTCGGAAACCATCCAGGTGCAACTAACCATAGGCAAAACTGCTCTACAAATTGTAGCATGCTACAGGCCACCCTCTCAAACTCAGGAACCCCACACAGCCTTCCTGAAGACACTGGAGGGTATAAATGTATCTCCAAACACCATCATATTGGGTGACTTCAACTACCCGAATATAGACTGGGAACATTACTCAAGCCCTAACTTTCTAGCCCAACGGTTCCTGGAGTTCATAAATTCAAATGCCATGGAACAGCTAGTCACTGTTCCCACGAGAGGAGAAAATATACTAGATCTCATTGTCACAAACATGGGGACAAAATGCTCCACACCGGAACTATATCCCTCATTGGTGAGATCTGATCATAAACTAATCTCACTGGAAATCCACATCCCGTCCCACCCCAAACAAAAAAGACCATAGTGAAGAACTTCTCTAAAGCAAACTTCACACTACTCAAGACTGGTGTGGTATCCTTCAAGGCCCCTGAGCCAGTGGAAACCACAACCCAAGCTGCGGAAGCCCTTACAAATGCCTTCTATGAACACCTCCAGGACTGCATGGATCAGGCAATCCCAAATAAAACCAAGACTCTTTCCACAAAGGGCAAACGTCCAGTCTGGTGGACCCCAGCCATTAACAAACTTTACAATAAGATAAGGGTGCAGGGGAAGTTGAGGGCAAGTTTTGTGATAAGTTTGAAGGGGTTAGAGGAGGGAAATTTTCACCAAATCTGTCAACTAGCAGGTTTGCTATCTCTGTGGGATCAGTGTGTGTATGATACCATTAGTCACTAGTTCGGCAGATGCTTAGGTCGCACCTTTTAGGCTATTTACATAGCTGTCAAATACCTTATGGTTATCCTCGGATGTGATTGCTAGGTTTTTCTCAAAGTTGCCCTTAGCGGATTTGTCTGTTGAGGCTGAGGAGAGTGCTTTGCCATTGTTGGGGCCTAGCCTTAGTTTTCTTAGACAGCAACTTTTTTCATTTGTTGTAAAGTTTTTTGATGCTGGATGTCTACCAGGGTGGTTTGTTTTTACTTGGTGCTCTGGCTTTGCTTCTCTCTGGAACAGCCGAGTCTATACACTTATTCAAGTGATTTATACCTCTCAACCATACTGAATCCCAAGGTATTTACTGGTTTTGAGAGCAAAATAATGGGGTGCCATGAATTTCCAAGTGGCCCCTTCAATTCCCAATTTTTTTATTTTTATTTACAATTTTAATTTATGGCTGATGTTATCATGCATCACCAGTGTATCCCACAACATCATCAACATGCAGGGGCATATGTGATGATATCTGCTTCATGAGGCAGTGCCTGACTGCCTGTCAGAGTCAGAGACTGGGGCAGGAGTTTCAAACTGTTTATGGTGGTGACATTAGGATGAGGACTGAGGGAGAATTTATCGAGGAAGGTCTGGAGTAATGATCGAGTGTTAGTCCCGACTCCTGATTGTTTACAGCTGTTGGTCAGGCTTAGAGGGGAAAGTACAGAAATCTGTAAAAATGTGAATCTGGATACTTACAGAAAATGAGAGATACAGGGTTGGTAAGTGTTGCTATGTTCTTAACCTCTCCTGGAATAGGGAGTTTCTCATGAGAGTATACTGCTGCAAATTATCGCTGCATAGCCTGTATTTGTGGCTGCGTTGACTGACTGCATTAAATGTGTCAGTGCATAAGGTGTAGCATTTAAAACTGATTTTCTTTTGGCTCCCTGTTAAAATTTAAAATCTATGAGCATATGTATGCAACTGATAAAATGAACTTGAATAATGCATTGGCTAGACATATTAATGCTTTTCCTAAGCATGAGTTTAGGTTTCTAGTTATTGAAAAAATATTTGACAACATTAGGCGAGGCCCAATCGATTTGAAGTTAGATGAGAAAGAACTTATTTGGCAACTGAAACTGAATGCCTTAGCCCCCCCCCCCCCCGGGCTTGAATGATTCCGTTTCTATTAAAAGTATTCTGAAACTGAGGGCTTTGATGAGATAAGGATATATATTTATATATATATATATATATATATATATATATATATATATATATATGGGTCTACTTTACATTACCGAACCGACACTTCACCGACACACAAAACACTGACCCCAAATAACCGAAAACACACAACACCGACAACTCACAAAACCGAACACAATTACACCGACACAAACAACGTAAACTACACATGACACACAATGACATATCCACTAACCCTAACCCAAACCCTAACCCTAAGGTCCGACACTACCGCACAGTTACCCTACCCGCACCCTAACCCTAACTCACTTAACCCACCCCTACACCTAAAGACTGTCACTATCGCACACTTAACCTACCTGCACCCTAACCCTAACTCACTTAACCACTAAAGCCCGTCACTATCGCACACTCACCCTACCCGCACTCTAAACTTAACTCACTTAACCATCCCTAAACTACAGTCCGTCACTATCACACACTTACCCGAACCCTAACTCTGACACTACCACACACTCACCTTTCCCACACCCTAACCCAAAATCCAACAATATCGCACACTTACCTGACCGCTCCTAACTCCGTCACTATCGCACACTTACCGAGTTGCACTCACACGTTACCCTTGTTGGTATTTCTGCTGTCGGCAAATCACCTTTTTGATCAACTTGCTTGTCGGTCGTTTCGTCTCGGTCTTCTGCGTGTCGGTGAAGTGTCGGTTCAGTAATGTAAAG
The DNA here is from genome assembly GCF_019279795.1 of Protopterus annectens. Classification (NCBI taxonomy): domain Eukaryota; kingdom Metazoa; phylum Chordata; order Ceratodontiformes; family Protopteridae; genus Protopterus; species Protopterus annectens. Next base: position 1,266,151,895 of record NC_056733.1, on the reverse strand, counting down.
GGGACCCATATATATATATATATATATATATATATATATATATATATATATATATATATATTCTTTATAATATATCAAAATAAGAGATAGGGTTTTTTATATATATTTTTATATGTTTTTATATATATGTATATTTATGATTCGATATATTCATTGTTTTAACACATATATATATATATATATATATATATATATATATATATATATATGTATATATTCTTTGAATAGATTGTATTTACTTGTCTTTTTACCATGCAGGTGGTTTAGCACTTTAAATTGAGGCTTGGTTTATTTAATAAGGAAATGATATCATAATTTGTAAGTATATATAAGTGTATTTATTCTTCCTATTTTTGTCTGAAGAAGTTTGCTAATTTCAGTAAACGAAAACGCTAACTTTTACTTTTATTGTTGGATTCAATGTGGTTTATTCTCTATTTTCTACTTGTTTAAAATTTATATTTACAGGCACGTTACTCTGAAGAAATCCCATTCAGCACAGCTTAGGAGGAAAGTGGTGTCTTTTATCTTTGTTTATTAAAAAAGGATATGATTCTACGTTTACCTGCCTACATGGATTTTTTGCTATCCTTTTTACTACCTTGTTGGATTACATCTTTGAACATTTGGATATTTGTATACTGCCTTGTGGGGGATGTTACTATTGCTTCTTGGTTTGTGTGTAGGGCGTACCCTGTTTTTATTCTACAATTTATATTTCTCCAGGCTGTTAGGTGTAGTCATGAATACCAAGATAGAAAGTGAAAGAAAATACGTCTCTCTTTTCAGATTAGTCATTAGGAACAGAAACACAAAGGATATTGTTGACAGTGACAGGAGACCCATGCAGGAAGTACATAAGGACTGGACTGTCATGAAGTTGTGGTGGGAATTAGGTTCACTTTCTTAATTGATTTCTTAAGTGCTGTGTTCAAGGTTGATGTAGTTGTCCAACTTGAGTACTAACATTCTGCGGTTTAGCTCATGGATCATATTGATAGGAGCTCTTTTTTTTTTTGTGTCAGGATATGAATTTTGTTACATATTTAAAGACTGAGGCTGTGAGGTTGTGAAATCTAGAGTAACAGTGTTTCTCTGAGTTCTTTAAACTCTTTCATTTAAGCTGAATGACTGCTACTATAGTTTCCTCCATTTGCTTCTAATTATATTATTATAGTCTCTAAATGGTAGTTTAGGTAACTCTATTCAGTGCAGATCTCTAATGTGGTGTTGCATGTAATTACGCATTGGAAGGAAGCAAAAGTGACTGAGGAAAAGTCCTATCTTTCAAATGCTGACAATGGCTATTACCATAATTTTCAGTGACATTCATTTGTCTCAGAGTATTGAATTGAACCTCATAAAATTTGAGAATTTGTGACAAAAACTGTGAACTAAATAATCTCAGCCATACCTCTCAATCTCTCAGAGAAAATAATCTGGACAAAGCCAAAAATAATGGTGAGACAAAGGCCCAAAAATAGGGACAGATTTTAAATATTGTACTGTAAACTCAAATAGTTGCTAGAATAATAGGTTTTGAATTATTATGCATTTTCTGAGGGATATGAAGTCTGAAATTCAGATTTTGTCATTATTTATTATTTAGTGACTTCAAGCTTCATGTTGATATCCCACAATTCTACTGGAATGGGTGGGGTTAAATGATTATGCATGCAAAATTTATGTTAATCAGTGTCCCAATTTTTGGCCAGTTGTACCTACCTTTTTATGGGCCTTTGTCCAGATTGTTGATGTTTACAGGTTGAGAGGTATTAAGTGATTGTACAGGGCTTCAGTGTAAGTTTTGATGTAGTTACCACATCCAGTTGGGGGTGGGGCTTGGAATGCATTTATACCTTCTCCTAGGAGGGTATAGTTTGCCTTGGTGAAGTTTTTCAGTCTGACTTCACTCTTTGTGAGTTCTGGTGTTAGTGCCAGTTTGAAGGCGACTGATTTGTGGTCAGATCTAACTAATGAGAGTCTGAAAGTTGCAGTGGTGCATCTGTTTGTCATGTTAGTGAGAACCAGATCTAATATGCTTGTTCCTCTTGTTGGAAGTTGAACAATGTCTTCCAGGACATTTGAATTAACAAAGTCAAGGAACTTTTGCACATGTGAGTTAGGGCTAGAATAGGTTTCCCAGTTGATAATTGAAATCACCCATGACCAAGGTGTTTGACAATATTTGGATTGACTCTAGTTTGGTCAAGTAGGCCTTGTGCACATCATGTTTCATGGAGGGGGCTTCTATAACTAACTATGACTTGAATGGGGGTCTTACCCACAGTAATCTGAACTTGGAGTAACTTCATGGAGTTGTCCAGTCTAACTAGTCAGGAGGTAAATTTATCTGTAATATAGATAGAAACACTGCCTCATTTGGTTCTCACACATTCGTCTTGCTGTCTGAAGGTGTGAAAGACATTGTAGCCTTGCAAGGACAGGGTACTCTCTGAAGCCTTGAACTAGGTTTCTGTGACTGCACAGGCATCTACATCTTCTAGTGATATAAGTGCTTCCAGGGTGTGCAGTTTTTGGTTTAAGTTCCTAGCATTTAGCAGCATGACCCTTATTTTCTTTTGATTGGCAATTTTCATATCGTCAATTTTGTTTTTGAGACCTTGCCTAAAAAAGCACTATGGGGGAGGCAAAAGCCTTTGCCAGCAGCCAAAAGCCTAATGGTGCCAGGTGTAAACCCCATCTGGCAAAGCAGTGAGGTTTGTCGGCCATGTCATCCCAGGATGACAGGAACTGGATCCCCTTTGAATGACACCAAAAAACTAAGCCAATTATTAAAACTGAACATTTTTTTATACTGTGGCTTCATTCTAGATGAGGGTAACATGCTGCTCAAGGCAAGGGGCATACCTGCCTGGAACACATGCTCAGAGAGCTAATTCATGTCTCCCTTCATATAATCAGTGATGTACATCTCAGGTCATTCACTCCAACATTAGCTATGACGGAGTCATAATGGTACTTGCTGCTAAGAGACCTGAGTGCATGTGTGATCTAAAAAATCCTGGCAACAGACAGACAGCTGACCGTGACTTTCTCTGTATCTAACCTGGTATGTGGGACATCCTTGTGTCTCACTATGGAGTCTCCAATGACAAGAAAATTTGTTTTTTCAGTGCTATACCTTAAGGGCTTGGTAGGTGAGATCCTAGTCTTGCTATGTGACGTGGGTGCTGTGGGAACTGTGTTAGTTGTAGCAGTCTCATGTTTTGGAGGTCTCTGGTGTTTCAGTACATTTTTCAAGAGAACCTCCACATATGTAGATTTATGTGTTGGATGTGTACTATGTGTAGGAGTAATGGTGCTATGTGCCTGACTAGTGATGGGTGATTCAACAACCTGTTCTGTATTACTGTTTTGAGTGTGACAGAGCAGGGATTCAAGATTCTTGGTGTAGATACATCTATCTCATTCTGTACTAGAGTGAGTTATTAAAAGAGGATTGTCAGTGTACATGAGGCAATTGCTACACTGCCTCAGAAGACCCAAATCGACCAAGCTAGCAGGAGAAACAGGGATAGTTCAACTAGTTCTTGCTAGGTTAAAAGAACTATTATCACAAAGGGGGTGCTTTCAGGACTGATGTAGGAGGTGCTCTGTAGATGGGTATTTCTGATGGGGTTTTTGGCTGGTGGTTTCATAGGTCACAGCTCACAATGTACTGAAGGTGAGGACTACACTAATGTACAACTGCTGTATCTAAGGGAAAAATTCTATAAATCATCCATTCGGCTATGGCGCACAATTGTGCAGCAGTGCACGTTGCTGTGTGACGTGCAAACAAGCAGAAATCTGCTCAAATTAAAGGCTTAAATACCAGAAGCTAAAAACTTAAAAAAAAAAAAACTTAAAAAAAAATTCAAAAGAACCAATGGGTGTGCTTACTCCAAGCCCTAGACCAATCACCCTTCATCAGACAAGTTCCACAAGGGTGCAGAAAGGCCCCCTCCAATCAAAGATGGCTTAGACAATGTGCTCAGAATACAACAGCCACTACAAATAGATCCAGATGCAGCAAACCTGCATCTGGACTATGCTACAGCTACTAGCAACCTTAATATAGGAGGACAACACTAAAAATGTTTTAAACAGCTGAAAAACAGCACTGAAATAATAATGTTTTAAACAGGTGAAAAACAGCACTGAAGTAATAATGTTTTAAACAGCTGAAAAACAGCACTGAAATAATAATGTTTTAAACAGCTAAAAAACAGTAAGGAGACACTAAAGAATGTTTTAAACAGCAAATACATTGGCTGTTCAAAACACTGCTTGGCAGGAAAACAGAACAGATGCTTTGCAAACAGTGAAAAGTAGCAACAATTTCTTTGCAAACAGTGAAAATAGCACAAAACTTTGCAAAATGGTGAAAACAAAATATGATTTATCAGGCACAGTAAGGCAGACAAATGCAGTACAAACAGTGCAGTTTAGTTTACAGCATTAAAAACAGTATTAACTAGGCAGACTATAATAAAAAAGTGCAGTAAATAGTATAATCAAGCAAAAAACAGACAACTTGTGGTTTTTGGGATGCTCATAAGCCTCTAGTCATCTGGTATCTCACCTCAGACTTGTGGCTAGTAACTAGTTCAGCTTGGATCAAACAGGATACAGTTGTCCGATTGTGTTAACAGTTTCACTGTGTGGCATGTGATTCAGACCAAACGTTTTATCTGGAGATGATGTGCAGCCTGATGTCCAGTTATAGCTTAGATACAGTTGTAGTGTGACTGTACTGAGTCACATACATACCACTACATCACATCAGTTAACATGACCACATATGGATGTATGTCAGGATGTCATGGCAGTATGACAGTTTCACTAGCAATGTCAGAAGGACAGTGATCATGTGGCACACATGCTGAGTGTTAACATGTAGTTATACAGGATGCTCCATGTAGTGTTTGGTATGTGTACAATATTGCAGTGATAGCTTCCACACTGAGTAACACTAGACTTTGCACTGCTGTAGTTTCTGTGCACATGGGCATACTTGATGCATTGCCATCAGTCTCACCTACTGCTGTAACATTCATTATAAAGGATCACTTCTTAATTCACACATCAATTCCAGATGCTTCAGACAATACCCATTGCTATTATATGTAGCAGATGCATGTACTACACAGCTGTGTGGAGGGAATCACACTCATAATAGTATGGTGTTTGAATGTGTTGTTACCCATACAGCCAATACCTATGTAAGCCAGGGATGCTTTAGTCAAGTGTATCACATCTGGCACAGTGAGATCACACACACACACATCTTGTCGGCCACACAGAGCTATTCTTTGGGATGCATACCCCCTAGGATTTGATAGTGCAGACTTCCCTTCAACATGTTCTACTACATGCTTGTGTGATACATTTTTCTGCGTTGCACCCAGTAGATACACAGCTCAGTGATAATTTTGGTATGGGTTGCAATTCTTGCAGATGTGGATTGTGGCATATGTGTCAAGCAAACCTCTCAGATGGCCAGGATTGGCCCTGAGATCACCTCAAGGTTCAACACTGTCCCTCTTAACCTCCCCAAAAAGTGGTCATTTTTGGGGAAGGGGTGGTGAGTTCCACTTACAGCATACTAAGAATTGTTACAGTTGTGCACATCTGTTTCTGCAGAACATGTATAATAAGTTACACTCACATATTCGGTTAATGCCACAGATTAATGGTCATAATATTTTAAAAGTACCCCCGATTGTGCCTGTTTCTGTCTATATTTGTCCAGGAGTCTGTTGCTACGTGTCAATGATTGATTGAGAGGTATGCTGACATGTCAGTCATATTCAAGCAAGTTGTTTTGCAGATCTTCACACTATGCACATGCCCCCTTTTGGATATACTGTCCTTGCTAATTGTCTACTCCAGTGATCATGTCAATGATGTTTATTTCACAACCATTTATCTTCATTGACATGTAACCTTGCATGACTGTCACATATATACACTATCATGTGTGATGATATAATATGCTCGCACAGGAGGTATAGACAGCAATACGTACTATGCTATCTACAAATGTGCTTATTGTAATGCTACTGATATGTCTTGGAAGTGTATATACATTGTCATATCCTATCTTGGGGACATTTCCATATTTACCATGCCCTCTACCTCTTTTCTCATTCCTGTCATTCATGTCTGTGCCAGTTTTCATCACTACTCAGTAGCTGACTCCATATCCAGCTCCACGCAAGTGACAAGTGGAGTACCTCGGGGTTCAGTCCTGGGACCTCTCTTGTTTGGTATCTACTTCTCGGAAGTACAGGCCAACACTAAGGGACACTGGCTAACAAGGTTCGCAGATGACTGCAAACTGGGAGCCATTATTGAATCCCCAAATGATGTGGATACTCTACAGAACGGTCTTACAGAAACAGATGCTTGGTGCCAGAGCCATGGGCTCAAGCTCAATGCCAAGAAATGTATAGTTATCCCCTTTGGGAAAGAACATATACCCGTGAATTACCACATAGGTGGCAGTACAGTAAACACCAAAAGTGTGATAAGAGACTTAGGGGCACAGGTGGACAGTGGTCTCACCTTCAATAACCACATCACCACAACAGTCAGGAAATCCTTCTATGTGGCACACCTCATCACTAAGGGCTTTTTATCCAGAAAAAAGGAGGTCATTGTCCCACTGTACTCATCCGTCATTAGACCCATTATAGAATACAATGCCCCATTTGGTATGTACTTCTCAAGACATCTGCAACAACTGGAAAGGCCGCAGAAATACCTCACTAAAAGAATCACAGACCTAAAGCAGATTCCCTATGCTGACCGCCTTAAAAAACTCCAACTATACTCTGTCACATATCGTCTATTCAGAGGCGATCTCTGCTTAACATACAAGGCCATGTCAAACCCAGAGCTGTTGGACATGCTACACTTAAAGAAATCCCAGTCCTTCAGAGCCACATGCTCCAGGGATCTAAACCTTGTCATCACAATAAACAAAACATGCTGGAGGGATAGGTTCCTGACCCAGAGACTCCCAAGACTCTGGAATAGACTGCCCATACATGTCAAGTAAAGCACTTCTTTGGACCTCTTCAAAAGGAACCTTGGCAACTGGATGGGAGAAAGGAAATTCACCCCAGGGATCATGTCAGTCACCCTGCCAGACAGGGGTCCAGGGAAATAAATAGTATGAGAAGAAATAGCCAGGGAATTGTTATGGCTAGGCTTCTATAGGCCCTAGGGTGAATAGCCTAGTACCAACATATGAACCACCTCTTTTCAAATTCCTGTCATTCATGTCTGTGCCACTTTTTATCAGCATACATTCCCCTACCCTGTGTATATTTCATTGTATTTGTCCTTGCTGATCCCACCCCCATTATTTCATTCTACAATGCTGTAGTGTACATTGCACTCAGTACACTTTTCTTTACTGTCTTAATACTGCAATTATTGCAGTACTTTCACCCTGGTAGTCATTGTGGCTGTCTGTAGAATCTTGCTGAACAGGTTTGCTCATAAACAAACAACAGAAAGAACCGCTCAAAAACTTTCAGCCTGCTTGAGCTGCTGGTGGTTGTGTCTTGTAAACAAACTTGAGTGCTTCTTGCTTCTATGCCCATGTTGCTTTGCATGGTTTCCTAATGGCAGCACTGCTGCTGGCTACAAAACCATGCTTGTATACATGTAAACATGATGAGTAGCATAAATATGTGATTAGCACATCTGCTCATTGCGCTAACATGTAAAATCCATGTAGGCTTTGTGTGAAGCCTACATGGAGTTTATTGAATTCCCGGATTACACTATATGTTCATAGGTTCATAGGTGTTTACTAGGCTAACAAACACAAGGGCCTTTTTAAGCCTAGCCATGCATCCCTAATCTCTGACAAGTTCCTTACCCTTGACAAGTGTAAGGAGGAGCTTGGAAGATGAAACATTTACAAGCTAGGGCCTGGGAGATGAACCATTTACAGGCTGCCTGTGTCAATTAGAGGCACAGGTGCCAAACAGGGATGAATGTCCTGTTCCTCAACTAATTGTCCAAGTTACATTTGAATTATCCCTGCACGTCTTCCCAATTTCCAAGTATACCTTATTCTTTCCCTCTAACACATTTTCTTAGTTGAGTAAAAAGAATCCATTCTGTTGGGCATGAACATCAGACCTTAAGAATTTTATCACAGAAAGTGTAATGGTCTTTAACTGGCAATGGACCTTTCAAACAAAGCCTTACTTTAAAAAAAAAAAAACAACAAACTGAATAAAACAAGAAAACAGGAAGGAGACTAGCAAATTCTTCTTTCTATAAACTTTAATATGGTGAAGCGCTTTTCATTTGTTGAATAACAAACTTCATCAGACCAGTGCTTCACCATATTAAAGTTTATAGAAAGAAGAATTTGAAAGCTTTATTTTTTAGCAGTTATGTTTCTAAAACACATTCAGTTTCAGTTTAACGAAACTTGACAACATCTTCTGCTTTCTGAGCACTGCATTACACTGACCTTGGGCTAGTTCATCCAAAGCAGTTCCGATTGTGATTTTAGATCTATTAGCACTGCACTCTGCACACTGTACCCTGTTCATTGTTGATCAGGTATAATTTTACTCATACCAGGAATGAGAAAGACAAGTCATTAACTTTGTAAACATGTGACTCACTGACTCTGTGGATATAGGTTCACAGATCTAGTGAACAAGCTCAAGGTCTACTAGTTAATAAGTTAGTACTAGGCAGTCTACAGATGATTACATGCTTAGCCAAACTAGATCACTGGAGAATTTGAGTCTGCCCTTCCAGTTATCTAGGTTGACCTTGAAGGTGGTAAGGGTTCCATTCTGCTTGACATATGGTGAAGAATATGTTGAGCAATGATTGTATCATGTTAACATTTCTTATTTTTTAGCTGATGAAAGTTTAGCTCTTTTAACCAGGTATTTGAGGAGCCAGTTGTTCTGGGAAGAAATCAGGACTTAAAGTATCAGATCTTTAATGTCTCAAAAGGTTAGATACCAGAGATGTAGTAAGCGCCCTACATATCCTTCAATCGGAGAGGGCCCCCTAAAAGTGACAAGAAAATGTACGGTGATACATCATAGTGCTATTGGCAGCCATCAGTTGTCTGTTGGTCAGTTTTGAATTTTAGTTGGGTCTGCAGCCACGTATAAGGAGAATTTGTTTCAGCTACAAATAATTGTGTCATCATGAAACAAATGGGAAATGTATATTTTCTCCCACAAATCTCCAGACAGCTGTCACATTTCACGTTTTCTCAAGACACAAATCCCAGGTAAAAGCTGTCCTATTCCATAAATAGAGAGGTGCTAAACCCGTAGTAACTTAACACCATTATATACCCCCTCACTGGATTTTTTTATTTTAGTCAGCAGTTAGTTTCTATTGTCTCTTACAGGTCCGTGCATACAGCCATCTGTCCTTGTTACCAAATTAACATTCCAATTCACTTACCAGGCAACAACTTGAGCTTATTTAAAACCCATTGTAGGCACCTTAATATCTCACAGGATTTCGGAGGAGACCTCGCGCTCTTTAGGACCTGCGTCCAGAGGACAGTGCCATGTGCTGATAATTTAATTATGGATTTAATGGAGTGTAATGCTAGTGGGCGTTATTGTGTTTAGGGAATAAGCAGCAGTACGTTGGCAACCTGATTGGAGAAAAAGGAACCTTCTCTAGAAGGGTGTTAATATACAAATAAAAGTCAAGGCAAGACGGGTCCACCGCTTCATAGCAGAAAAGAAAAAAGCTTGTGTGTGACAGTGTATGAGAGTAAGTAAGACAGAGTTCAAACCATACCTCTCAACTTCTTACAGCAAGAAATCTAGACAAAGCCATTAATAAAAGGGGGCTAAAGGCTCAAAAATAGGGACAATTAATATTGCACTTACAGACTTAGAAAGGTGATAGAATAACAGGTTTTGCTTTACCATGAATTTTCTGAAGGGTATGCAGTCTTAAACTCAAATGCCTGTCATTCTTTTCTAACTTCAATCTTTAATGATTTGACACTAATTTGTCAGAAAACCACAATTTTATGACAAATGGACCAAAAATATGAGGCAAAATTCTGGACATTCTGTGAAAATCTGTACAGTTGAGCAGTATGCCCGGGCAAATGAGCAGATATTTTACACTCATTGAGTTTGCTGTTTAGCGAGTGTAAAAAATTAAACAAAAAAGTGTTTTGTGTGTTTATGCTGTCTGGGTGTGTGAGTGAATATGTGTATGAAAGCAGAGGAGGCTCTGTGTATGTGTCTGTTACTGTTGGACCTATTCAAAGAATGTGTATTTGTGTTCATAATAGTGGTTGGCAGATAAGTAAATGTTATTAATGTAGTTGTTTAATTTTTTAGCATTTCCAGTGAAAACGCATACTTTGTGATGTTGTCTAACAGAATGTATAAGAGCGGAGCTAGTAAACGAAAAGCAGCAAAAGATGCCGAGAAGCAACTTGAGAAAAGTCCAAAGTTGTCAACGCATTTTACACTGCAATCCAACGTACAGGTACAGGCACATGAAATGGACAGCACTAGCAGTGACATGTTGTATCCAGAAGCAGAAGTATCCAGAAGTGCTTCAAGTGAGGTCGAAGGTGAAGCCAGTTGTTCTACTACCAAACTGTGACAGATATTCCAGCTGATGGTGAAAAAGAAGTATCTGAGTTTGAACCACTGACTGATGATCCCGGAGATTAACCGTCTATAATATCGGACAGACAACTGCGTGACATTCTTGAACGTGACCCACCGCAGCAGAATGAAAGTTATGGATTTCCATTTAACAAGGAAAGACGGAGGTTCACAGGTACTCATTTCTATCGAATCATGGCAAATGGTGAGACAATAAGACATTCATGGTTAATGTACTCAGTCCAGAAAGATGCCATTTTTTGTTTTTGTAAATTATTTGGCACTGGTGGCATACCACTATGTTGTAGAACATCTGCTTGGAAAGCACTGTCAGAAAGACTTCAGCAGCATGAAACAGGCAAAGGTCATCAGGACTGTATGGTGAAATGGAAATGGTCTGACCTTCGGTCAGGCATAGTAAATCGTACATCTATTGACCAAGTCGAATTGCAGGCTTTTATGAAAGAAAGAGATGTTTGGAGAGATGCTGTCAAAGACACGATTGATGTCATTATTTTCTTATCCAAAAGAAACTTGATATTTAGAGGAAGTAATGAAAAGCTTGGCGATCATTCGAATGGCAACTTTTTGGGACTGTTTGAATTGCTTGCAATGTACGATACTGTCCTCAGCGAACTTTTACAGAGGATTAAGAAGGCAGAGACACATGTTCAGGATCTCAGTCCACAGATCTAAAATGAGCTGATCCAACTTGTTGCCAGTAACATAGCACAGCTTAAAAAAGCAAAATATTATTCAGTTATTTTGGACTGTACTCCCGACGTGTCACATGAAGAACAGATGTCAGTAGTGTTACACTTTGTTGAATGCAGCAGTGATGATGGTGTTAATATTCATGAAGCATTTGTTGGTTCTCTTAATGTACATAATACAACTGGCAAGGGCTTATTGGAAGCATTTCTTGAAAAGGCAGACAACTTAGGAATAAACATTACTGACATGACAGGCCGAGCTTATGATAACAGCTCCAATATGAGAGGAAAGAATGAAAGAGTTCAAGCCCACATGCTAGAAATAAATGACCATGCATTGTATGTAACATGGGGAGCTCACACTTGGAATCTTGGACTCTGAGACGCGGCAAAGTCATCGAAATATGCCGTTGACTTTTTCGGTCTGATTAACAGAATATACGTTGTCTTTTCATCACCTTCACGTTGGGATATACTTCAAGAACATATGCCAATATCTGTTAAAGGGTTATCGGACACTTGTTGGGAGGCGAGAACTGATGCTGTGAAGCCATTGCATTATCACCTTGAAGAATTGTGCAATGCTTTGTCATCTTTGCGAGAACATGCACTTGAAAAGAAAGATGGCAATACAGCAACAGAAGCTGGTGCACTTTTAGACCATGTTACTACATGGCCTTTTGTTCTGACTGTGTGCATGTGGTACGATATACTGTTTCACAGCAATAAAACCAGCAAATTAATTCAGTCACCAGATGTTTCAATTGACGTCCTGCAGGTAGAAGTCTGTGCTACAATGAAGTTTTTGCAAGACTATCGAAATACAGGATATAACTCTGTAGTCATGAATGCATGTGAAATCGCAGAGCATATGGGTACTGAGCAGGTGTTTCCAGAAGCCAGAGTGCCACGTAAGAAGACAATGTTTGATTACAAATGTGCTGATGATTTGAGTCGTCTTTCTGCTGAAGAAAAAATTCAAATCGCAGTTCTGTTTTGTTCTCACTGATCAGGCCATATCTTCTGTTTTGTCATGATTTGACTAACTCATGGAGTGGTATAAGTTGTTTGGATTTCTGTACAACGCTAACAGCCTGAAGCAGTATCACAGAGAAAATGAACTGGAAAATCACTGCAAAAAGTTTGAAAGAAAAATGGGAGACATTGATGCCAACGAACTCATAATGGAATTGAATTGTTTTATTTATGTCATCAAGGAAGAGAGGACTTGTCATGGCAAACAATTTTTTAATGTACATATACAAGAACAGCCTTCAGGAGGTATATCCGAATCTTTGCATTTGCATCAGAATTCTTCTGACCATACCAGTTGCTGTCACCGGTGCTGAAAGGAGCTTCAGCAGGATGAAACTGATCAAGAATATCTTGCGCTCAGCCATGACAGATGACAGATGACAGATTTTCTGTGCTTGCAGTTACCTCATTCGAAAACAAGATTGCCAGATCTCTGGACTGTGATGCACTGATTAACCAATTTGTGGAAAACAAGGCTCAAAAGAAGTGCTTTGTGTAAATACACTAACAGTGTACAGAATACATGTACACTGTAGGCCTATGTATACATAATATGAACCCTGTATATATGTTCGCATGCTAAGAAGACATTTGTCACCCTGTTCTGTTTCAGACATATTTTGTTAAAAATTGTATGCAATTTTGTGTGCATTATGCTAACTCAACAGTCATGGACCAACTGCACTGCAATGCAGCTTTTAGAATTACATTTCATGTATTTTATTAATGATGAATACAGCATACGTGAGTTCATTGGGTGAAAGCAGTCTTTTGACATGCATATTTACACAATTGAAGAACTGGATTTATTATTATAGTTACACTAATGTAAACAGTACGCTCTAGTAGTTTAGGATTATTTTTAGCTTGGTCTTAAGGCATTTGTTGATGTGTGTGGACAGTGTGGCCAATAAAATGTTAATTTCAGAGGGATAGTGTAAAGGGCCTCAGTCATATGTTCAGAGGGGCCACGTTCTTTGTTGCTATGGCCCTGCTAGACACAGATCCCCATGGAGGAGTCTAAAAGAGACAATGCAGAAAGATGGTTGCCATTCTGTCCTGATAACTGACATGTTTTAGACCACTGACTTTTTAATTAGAAATCTCTGTGGTCTCTCAACTTGAGTGATATGCTTAGACAAATACATGAAATCCTGTATGGGCTGAGATGCTGATGTGTATATTATAAAGAAGCTGTTATTCATGGACCTTTTCCTTTGTGTGATGACACTGCTTCACGTTTTCTGCTGAAAGCCAAGACGGTGGCAAATGAAACTCTTAAAAGAGGTCCGGCATGACTTTCCTGAAGCAACACTGTACTAAACATGAGCCCATTTCCTGTTTTCTAGACATGCCAACAATTTCTTCCTTAGAAGAGATTACATGATGTTTCCTACAATTGAGGTCACCTGACAGTTTGATGAGATACATTATTGTAAATGGGAATGACATATTCAGTGCCAAGAGTTTGGCTTCTGGATTTTGTTTTTCAGTGCATTGCGGTGGGAAGTCTGTAGATAATACCTCTTATTTTACTGTTGTAGAATGCAATTTTTCAGTTACCAAAAAATCTACAAAAATTTTACATGTTGAAACTTTTCAATAACTGGGGCTATAACCCCAAAATGCCTTAGATAATAGTCTAATTAGATTCCGGCTAAAACTCAACAGAAATTCACAAAAGTTAAAAAAAAATATAAAAAGTTCTATTCTTTTGCTCATGCTGAAACCATTCAAAATGCAGGAAAGAAAACATTTGTTCTTGCTCATTAACTAATTTTTTTTTTCTCCAGCATTTGGTAGTCTCAGAATCCTTAATGTGCTGAGAGTTTGGTGTGAGAATCATACACATCTGAGGCATGCACACTAGCAGAAACACTTAAGTTAGGGATTTTGCTTCACTGGTAACAGCAGTCTGAGGAAGCAGAGTTTAGGTTTCTATCCACAGTCTACTGTCAGTGACTATGCATCTAATTAAAAAGGTTTTCCTATGGGCGAGCATGAACTTGTTGGTAACACTGCAACTGTTCAAACACAATTGGTCGAGATCAAAAACTGCATATGTAGCCTGTGTGGAAGTGTTATTTATGCAAAACCTTTAGCAGGGGCTTTCCCCAGTTTTGTGCAATGGTAGAGTTAATATCTATAAGTTTGTGCAGGATTGTCCCACAAGGGTATACACGTGGGACATGATCTCCTGCAGAAAATAATTTGGATGTGTTGTAATGGAAAAATGTTCTTGAGTCTTTGTGGTTGGTCTAATTCTTTTATAGAGCATCTATCCATCTATCAAAGGTAAGCTACAAAAGTCAGTCTTATTCAGCTCGTGTGGATTGGATGTATGTGGCAATTCAAAGGGTGTATTGGGGTTGGTCAGCATTTCCAATGGGTAACAAAGTATCAGGCATCATGCTTATCCCTTCTTTTGATCTCAAGTACTGCACATTCATTGCTATTAGAATCAGCAGGTAGACACACAGGAGGAGGATAATAACTTTGTGCAAAAACTCCACACTTGTCTTTGTTGTAGAATCTTAACCATATTTAATTCACAATCCATTGACACCTGCATCTTTATTTGTCCTCCTTACAAAACATTGTTTCGCAGGCTATTTTTTTCTTATGTAACAGACTTTGCAGCATTTCAGTGTGTGTGTGTGTGTGTGTGTGTGTGTGTGTGTGTGTGTGTGTGTGTGTGTGTGTGTGTGTGTGTGTGTGTGTCAGGTTACTGTGCTGCATCATATCTATAAACACCATGTCAAAGAGAATTTGACTGTGCAGCAGTTAGGACCTTATGTGATACTTCTGCACTTGATGAAAAGAGTTTACATTTTCTGATTGTACTGTGTGTCAGTATAATGCATTGCTGTGCTTTGTTGTATTTCATGTTTCTTGTCATCTAGTGAGCTGCAGCCTTAGTTTATTACACTTGCACATGCTGAGTCATTTCAGCTTCTTAACCACACCGTGCCTGATGAAGATACTTAGTAGCCTTAAAAATGTACACTCCCATGTTTTTTTGGTTACTCTGTAACACTATGAACTTTTATTCTGACATTGGCTGGTATGTTGCAACAACTCGTTAATTTGTGATGATGTGCATAATGTATTGTCTGCATATGATTTTGAAACACCAGCAGAAGAAAGAGGAACAAATGGACATGGTATTTTCATGATAACTTACAAAAAAGGAAATATTTTCCATAAAGATTCCTCCTATGGGAAATTCAACACTGTACACCTCTGGAAGTCTATTTCTTATTTCAACAGGGCTTTTAAAATCCTGATGGGCAATCTCATTAGTATGCTTTATAACAGCAAAAAGGAAAAAAGGAAAGATTAGTATCCAGGTCTTCAATACAAGATTGCTTATAGATGGTGGGGCCCAGAATGCGGATTGCAGCTGTACTACAGAAAATTCTGACAGTCCTGATTAATAACAAGAAGATGAAACTAATCAGATTTAAAAGAGCAAAATATTCCACTGGCTCATCTACAGATACAGAACAGCAGAAATGTAGAGTTACTCTTACCAAGCAAGGATGAACTCACAGTACTTTCAGAGACAGTCAATGTGCCTTGCAATTTGCAAACCTTTACCACCTCACAGCAAGAGGCTCTCCGGTTCGATCCTCAGCTGGGGTGCCTTCTGTGCGGAGTCTGCATGTTCTCCCTGTGGTCGTGTGTGTTTCCTCCAGGTGCTCTGGTTTCCTCCCACATCCCAAAGACATGCTGTAGGTGGATTGGATACTCTAAATTGGCCCTAGGTGTGAGTGCATGCATGTGTGTGCCTTCCGTGGAAGGTTGGGTGCCAGGCTGGCAACCCGACACCGTAAAACTCCACTGCCAATCATGAACGGACAGGTGATCCGCTGTGGCGACCCCTAACTGGGAAAAAGCTGAAAGAAGAAGAAGAAGACTGACTCAGACTGTGCTGTGATATGAAGGCACTCTACAAAAAATGTTGACATCGCTATTTATTTATTTTATTTTACATTTGTTGACCGGGATTGTCCGACTGAGCTGAAGAGCCCTTTTTCAGCTAAGGCCTAGGGAGAAAAGCTACAACATATTATACAATTTTCATTATAAATTAGCACTAAACAGCAATGTTACAGGATTATTACAAGACATTAAGTAGCAATACAATGTTATACAGTGTCAGTAATCAGGAGTATAGCATAACTATTTCAAGATGTATAAAAAGAAATATGTCATTAAGATGAGTATAGTTTTTGGGGTAAGTGGTTTTAAAAAAAAAACAGTTTTATCAGGATGCAGTTGCATGAAGGCAAGACAATTACAATAGAATGTTTCTCTGAGGCAATATGCTTAATAGATTTTATAAGACAGTAGAAAGAGTAGTCAAGGAAGATTAGAGAGTGCTAGTGAGAACAGTGAGTTAAGGGCAGAAAGTAGATTAAGGTATGAGAAGTAGGGGATGTTAAGGAGGGAGAGTGCAGTGGCAGGACCAATGACTTTTAAAGCGCTCTTTGGTGGCTGTCTTAAATTGTTTGCTATGAAAATGAAATATGCATGCCAGCATCCTGGATACAGCAGTCCATATTAACATCATTTTTTTACAAACATCTGTATACTGTAGATCTACAGAGTACCGCACTTAACCACAGAAGTGACAGTTTCTATACAAAAATGTCATAAATTGCAATCAGGTACTATATTTACTACAGGTACTACAGTACCTTGACATCTTCTCTGTAATGACAAACTGAGATAAACACTTAATGACATCAAGAAAGAATTCATAATTCAAGGGTCAAGCCCCAGACTGATTGACACCTCAATACAAATAGCAGTCTGCAGGCCAGAGATAACCCCTTACAACACAAGGTCAAAAGAGAACCATATACCTTATGATTATAAATAATCCACATTTGGAGATGCCGTAATGTATTACATATGACTTTCAGATGATGTTTTGTACATAGGAGACTTGCACAAACATTCTTACTGCATACTCCATACAGTCAACCAGTAAATATGAAACAAGGCATTGTAAGAAGTCTAATCCAAAAGCAACATAAAGTGGTATACAGCTACCTGATTATTGGAGTGAATATTTTTTGTCACACACATAGAGTTACCTGTGCCACAGTTGTTGTTTTTTGTCTCTCAGCTTTTTCCCGGTAAGGGGTCGCCACAGCGGAACTCCGATCCGCTAATGATTGGCAGTAGATTTTTATGAAATGCCGAGGTGCCAGCTTGACGCCCAACCTTCAACAAAGGCGCACCCATTTACGCACGCATGGCTTTCGAACGCTACCCAACCGCAGGGAGGACATGCAGACTCCACACAGAAGGCACTCCCAAGCCAAGCCGAGAATTGAAAGGGAGAACCTCTTGCTGTGAGGTAACAACACTACCGCTGTACCACCGCAGCATGCCGTTACTTGTGCCACAGTTATAACTGAAAAAAAATTGTTGCACATTTTCCTCCATACATACATCTTTTTATGTACATGAAATGCCCCAGAGTACAAGTCTAAGTTAGCAAAATGAAGCAGACATTATACAATCAAATAAACCTACATAGATTTGCTGTGAATAAAAAATACATGATATAGTGGCAACACATTCCTCTTGCATTAACTACACTATCAAGCATTTCTACATCACTAGATTAATGGAGCGTAACAAATCATGGAGGTGTTTATCTCTCAACTGTCCAGATTTCCGCAGAATGTCCAGTTTTTTTGCCATTTATTTCTAGTCTGTTTTTCATAAAATTTGTGATTTTATGGCAAACCGTTGATGATTGAAGTCACTAAATAACACTAAATAATGGCATTTGAGTTTCAGACTTTCTATCCTTCAGAAAATATATAATAATTTAAAATCTGCCATTCCAGCAACTTTCTAAGTTTAAAGGAGCAATATTTAAAATCTGTCCCTATTTTTGTGCCTTTGTCCCCTAATTTTTTCTGGCTTTGTCCAGATTTCTTGTGCTGAGAGGTTGAGAAGTTTGATGGAGGGTCAAAAAGGTGTGGGAATTCAAACTTGTTCAAATGTTACAGACTTTTGTAAAACTGCCTTAACCAGAGAGTTAAGTATCTACCTTATATCTACTACATTTAATTCAAATCCCACTATCATTTTGTCTTTTTAGTTTTTCCTTATAAAATAAAGCTTCTTTTGATATTTATGGCTTTAGTACTGAGACAAAAGATTTCAAAACAGAAATACTGAATCATTTAGCTGACAAAAATGTTATCACAATGAATTCCACATACCTAAATATCTTTCCATTTGCATATAGCAGTTTTTCTTAGAAAATACCTTACATTGTAATACACTAAAATGTTACTACAGCAATGTAATAAACAACATTTAGCAAAGAGCTGATAGCATATAGGTCACTTCCTAAAATGCATGCAGCCTTCATGTGTGTGTGTGTGTGTGTGTGTGTGTGTGTGTGTGTGTGTGTGTGTGTGTGTGTGTGTGTGTGTGTGTGTGTGTGTGTGTGTGTGTGTGTGTGTGTACAGGCTCACCTATATTCCTACTCTGTGGTTACACGGACTTAAGGATAAAGTAATTGCTTGGCTTTAAAGTAAAAATATTTCCATGTCTCTTGGGATTGTGGAGCCTTGGACCTGGAATATGGAAGAAAGTCAAGATGAGCACTTGAGTTTCTGCCAAGCTTATATTTTGTTTGTTTCCTGGGCAAGTGAACTGGTCCTTGGACTCTTTTCAGCTAAGGTTTAGGCCAGAGGTAGAAAGCAAATGAAGAGACAAACAATGCACTGGAATTACTTACATGAGCAAAAAAAAATGCCAGTCAATACTGAGAAAAAAAAAAACAAAGTTGTTTCGATATTTCACTCTTTACTCTGGCAGTCTGATACCTTGTTGAAACCATATGCAGCACATCAAGGTTATTTTGCTTTCCTAAAAGACTCTGTGCCTATTTATGCCATGTAAGCCCATGTCAAAATAATATGTTGATTTATTTTGTAAGCACCATATAAAAACATTTTAGTGCCAGAAACACTGTCTCCTTCAAATAGTGACTTCAGTTAATACTTCCTTGCTAAATGAGTTCTCTCTTCTTTACTGTACTGCATCAGATTATCCATTAATATATTATTACTTATTATATTTATATAAGTTTTCTACGAGCATTTCACCATGCCTGATGAGGAGACCTAGCAGTCTCAAAGGCTTGCACAGCAGCTTTGTTTAGTTAGCAAATGGAATTGTATCACTTGAACTGTCCGTTTTCTTTTACTGAATTCATATTATTTCATGAAAGCCAGATCCATTGAAATCGCTGTCATATAATAACAGACTGGAAGTCACGTTCACTGGAAAAACCTCAGGTTTAAAAAAGAGATTGTTTTGCAGACAGCTAGGGACAAACATTAGTTCAACAATCAGTCAACCAAGAAGAAAGTGAAGACGCATTACAAGTAGGAGGCTGTCCTGTACCCCACTGTAGTGAAAAAGAATTATGCAATAAACTAAGATGTAAAACACACGTGCACTTTTGCAAAAGTTCCAACATAACAAAAATAGGAAAGCAAAATTAATCAGATAATAAATGGGAATCCAATTTCTTTTTTCTGGCTTGTTCAGTGAATTGACATTTAATATTATTTATTCACTGAGAGTGTTTTAATTGAAATTGGATTCAATTAAATGCCATAATTTCCTGCTCCTGTAAAATTAATTTTGAATGGTTTAGTTCTTGTTCAGTTGTAAGGAAGAACTGCAGTATTTCCAGCCTGGAAAATATGGCCTCTGCATGCATAAACAAGTGACATATAATCTTAAAATTCTGATGTTTGCAATAGGAATAACCTCTTCAGGCACAGGAATCAATATGGCTGCCAATTAGTAGCTCCCTTTTGATGTTCTGCCTTCATCTCTAATATCTGACAGGAAATTGCATAACTACTGTAATAAATAAGGATCCAAACTACTCAAACTCAGTTATAGTGATTTTATTACTGTATTCGAAATTTGAGGCACTGTGGTTAATTTAATAGAGTCTATATTAAATCAGTGAATGCTTAAAAAAGTGAACGTTGATTTATTGACCCCATGTAAGTGAAAGCTTACAATCCCGAACACTTAGAACAGTGATTTTTTTCCCAGGGGAAGAAATCGCTATTCCACAAAAAAAATAAAATAAATAAAAACTTTAAAACATTACATAAAGTGTGGGGCTTCGCCCCCCACACACCCCAATATGGGGGGGCTGTGCCCCCACACCCCCCTTCTTAAGTATACAAACTCCGAGATCGCACTACAGTGATGAAAATGGTAAAGTAATGGAGGCAGCCAAGCGATTTCTTTCCCAGGGAAAGAAATCACTTATAAGCCGTTTCACTGTTTTGCTGTTTTGTGCTTTCAAGTTTGATCAAGACACATTCAAAGGAATGCGTCTTCGATTATATAATAGGAACCCATTTATTAATGCTCTGTATGTAGTTAAATTGGATTAGCATAGAAAATAAGCTTTGGAAGTCTTCTGAGCCACTTATATCTGTGAAAAGGCAACTTTAGTATGTAAATATTTCTATACAGGATTTAGCTGTAAAAAATGACCAATTTTATTTCAAAAAATACCAAAAATGTGCTTGAAATGTCATAATTGTAATAAACAAATACAATGTTAGAAATCTGTGATAGAACAACAATGAGCTGAAATAAAAGGCAGAAAATACTCACTGCCAGAGATGGCACATTAAATGAAGACAAATACCACAGTGAGTTCCTACCGGAACTTATTTGTAATTGCTAAAATAATTATGGCTTGGTTGTAACTACTGAATTGAGAAATAGTGAAGGAATACAGCTTCCTGGATACCAATCATTTAGCTGCTTGAGAAATAACAGGATAGGAGAAGGAGTGGTTATTTTTGCTGTCCAATGGCTAACCATTATGGAAGTGGATTATAACGTAGAATAGATTTTTTGTGGAAGTATTATTTGCTGATTCTGTTTTCCCACTACACTTGTCAGTTTGTTATAAAAGCTCTACATTATCAAGCACTGATCGACTCCAGCATATCAATGGCTTGATCAAGCTTGCGACTTATAATAACTTAATAATATTGGGTGACTAACTTTTCAGGGTCTGATGGCACAACAGCAACAAAGTCAGAGGATGAATTTTACAATTTATGTATGTTACACAATCTGACTCAGGTTATTTATTTTCTGACCATATCAAATAATATCTTAGATCTCTTACCTGCAAACATTCCAGATAAAATTTCTGAGCTCAACCATGTCCATTAGGCAATTCAGATCACTTAGCATTTGAATTTAATATAATAACTAAAGCTTTTCATATGAATCAACAAAACAGTATTTTTGATAAGTTAACTGGTCAATCTGATTATTATTAATCAAATACATTCTGTGGAATTGATTTCCCTAAGGTAAATAATATTGTGAATAAATGACAGGACTTTGAAAACAACTGTGAAGTTCTTTTATCTCGATGTAAGAAAACAATAACAGTTTACTGAGGACTACACTTCCATGGTGGAATAATGGTCTTACTAAACTTCTGAGGAAAAAAAGAGGAAGAAATTTAGGCTCTGAAAGAGGTTCAAGAGAAATTATTTAAAACTGGCCTGTAATTTTGTCTTCAGAAGGTTAAATGCCTCTTTTAGAATAACAAAAAGTAAATATGAAGATAATTTAGTTAGCCCTTGTTCTAAGAAATTTTATTATTATGTTAGATACATTGGTAATAAGGTTAAACCATTCGGACCAATTTTTGTTTGAGGTGAAGTGCTGAATGCTAGAGAATTACTGGCAAATTTGCTCAATAAGCACTTCTTGGCATAAAGTGCTACACTGTTTGACAATGGTTTCTTATGTTAGAATTTTAGTAGAAAATGCTTGTATGTGGCCAGTTTTCAATATGACCCTTGTGTGAACATTTTTGAGCCATATTAAGCAGCATAATGGTACGGAACCTGATAATATTCCAGGTATTTTTTGTGCATATTGCAGTAAATATACTTGCTTGATAATGAAGGGTTTTTATAACAAACTAACGAGTATATTGGGAAACCAGAAGCAGCATATAACACTTCCACAAAATATCAATTCTAAGTTATAATCCACTTCCATAACATATATTCACCATTACATTTTTTAAAAAAATCCTGTTGTATTCTGTAACTGTTCTTGCTAGATGAAAACTTGCAGACATAATTCTAGTTCATTAGGGGGGCCTAATGGGCAATATAAGTAATTATAGACCTATCAGTCTTATTTCACTGGTGGAGAAAAGTTTTGAGTAATGTCTCTTTTACTTTCTTAATCAAAACCTTCAGGGATTTTGATGGACCTCACTCAACATGGTTTCACAAAAAAATTCGACATTCACTAATGTAATTGAATTTTATGAACAAGTGACAATTGCCTTAGATATGGGTATGTTTCTAGTGGTGGTCTATTTGGATTTGTCTAAGGCTTTTGAGGGTGTCCCTCATTCTGCTATCATTGATAACATGATCAGACACAAAGCTATTCCATACATTGTTCACTGGTGTCTAACTGGCTTTGTGGTAGAGTGCAGAAAGCAAGGAAAGGAAATTTAACATCTAGCTGGCTTGAAGTGAACAAAAGGTCCCCAGAGCTCAGTTCTAGGTCCAGTATTGTTCAACCTGGTATTTTCATCTACTCTAAACTATCTAATTTTTTGGATGACCAAGTATGTGGACAATATTAAACTAGGTTGTGTTATTACATTGACAAAGGATATTGACTACTTCAGCACTTACATATGTTTGGTGGCTTAATGGTTAAACTTAACTGGACTAAACATTAATAAGGACAAATGTGCTACTTTGCATTTTGGAAAACCAATGGCTGAATATAAAATAAGCTTAGGTCCCCATGAGTTATAGAAGTCGACAGAATATAATGATTTGCGTATTATACTATATGTATTAATTTTTGGGTGGCCACGGTGGTGCAGCAGTTAACATTGTCGCCTCACAGCAAGAGGTTCTCTGGTTCGATCCTCAGCTGGGCTGTCTTCTGTGCGGAGTCTGCATGTTCTCCCTGTGGTCACGTGGGTTTCCTCCGGGTGCTCCGGTTTCCTCCCACATCCCAAAGACATGCTGTAGGTGGATTGGACACTCTAAACTGGCCCTAGGTGTGAGTGTGCGTGTGCCTTCCATGCAAGGTTGGGCGTTGGGCTGGCAACTCGACACCGTAAAACTCTACTGCCAATCATGAGCAGACAGATGATCTGCTGTAGCGACCCCTAACTGGGAAAAGCCGAAAGAAGAAGACTATATGTATTAATTTTAAGTATAAAACTAATGCCTTAAAAGTTAAAGCTAAGGTATTAAAAGTTATTGGCTTAACTTTTAATAACTTTACAACAAGACTGTTTTGAGGCTGTTCATATGTTCAACCCATCATGGAGTACAACATGTTGATTTGCTCCTACAAGAAAGGTGATCTCCTGGTTTTAGAAGGTATTCAATTAAAATTTATAAGGTGTATCGTTATTTGTAATGTTAAATCATACCCATCTGAACTGAAAGGTATAGGCCTCTTTTCAATCAGTTATAGATATCCGAGGGGTAAACTTTGCTTAGCCTACTGGAGGCTCTGTAGTGAAGAATATCGATCTCTTCTAAATACTGAATTGCTGAATATAAGTATATTAACCAGAGGTGTATATTTTACTTACAGAATTGAGGAGTCAAAGACAGTCTTAAGAGCAAACTATTTAATACAGTCATTGTCCAACTTTGGAATAGGGCTCCTTTACATATTCAACGGTCTTCTTCTTCTTTGCAGATATTCAAAAAATAACCTGCTACCTGGTTGGGTCCCAATGTATATAAATTCATTGAGGAGTCTGCATTCTGAATGGCCTTAGACCTTTATGCAGGAATAAATGAAGAACTGAACAATTGAACACAATATGGGATTGCTAGACAAACTGGATTATTTAGAAAACAGAAAGAAGAGGAATAATTTAATGCTATAAGTAATATCTGAAAATGGAGGGTATCAACATGGTTGACTTCTTGACCACTTAATTTCCTAAAATGCTAAATTTGAAGGAGGGACTATCCTTTGTTATAGATAGTGGAAACAGGCCATTGCTGAAAATATTAACAAACCCAGGTTCCCCTGCTATGTCTGTAGTTGAAAAGTTTATTTCTTAACTTGATAAAGAATACATCCTTAAAACAGATTGGATTTATACTCCTTTTAAAATGGGTAATAACAGCAATAGATTTAATAATACTTTTTTTTACAAAAATATGGAAAAAGGAAATAACATTGGCCATAGAGCTCTCAAAAGACAACATTAAAGCTCATATTCATTATCCTGCAAAAGCTAAACTATTTGTGTCAAATGATACATGATTTCAACACTCTTCAAGAAGCATTTTCTTTTGTCAAAAATAGTATCACAATTGCTATCTCTGACTATATAGGCTGGAGCTATTCATCTTTGAAGAGACATTGGGAAAAGGGTGACTGGAAGACTGCAGTAAAACCAAATAAAATAAAAAATAAGTAATTGCACAGGAAGTGGGATAGAAAAGTAACCTGCAAGGAGCTTTGATGTAACATATGTGGATGTGACTTAAATGTGCTTTTATCTAGGACTATAATAGCACAAAAGGGACAAATAAATAGAACGCAATAGACATACACCCTTTTTAACAGCAAATTATTTTCATATCATAGTTACCAGACAAACAAACACATTTTTTTTATTTTGAATCTAGCTGGTTTAAATATGTTGAAATAAATAATCTAGTTAGTAAGTATTTTATTATTATTCATGTAGTATACATTTCTTTGTTGTAGCAATGTTATTCTGAAAAGAGTGAAGGCTTTGGGATGCTGATTAAATATGCATTCTGTGCAAGTTTTACTTCATGAATGATATTAATAGTTATTTCATATGGTGAATGTTGATGTTAACTTTTTAATAAATAGGTTCATATGTGTGTACAAGGGTAATGACCACTGCAGCCTTTTTAAGCCTAGTCATGCATCCCAAATCTCTGACAAGTTCTGGTACCATTGATAAGTGTAAGCAGGGGCTTGAGAGATGGAACATTTACATGCAGGGGCCTAGGAGATTAAACATTTACTGACTGTCTGTGTCCATTAGAGACACAGGAGCCAAACCAGGGATGCATTTCCTGTTACCCATCCCATTGTCCAAATTACACTTAAATTGGGTTAGTGAGGATCTCTGCTTCATATGAATGGGGAACCTGTTCTAACGAAAGGGTAGTCTGTAGAATACATACCTGTCTCTCCACCAGCTTATATATATATATATATATATATATATATATATATCATAAGCAATGTTTAAATATTTAAAATGGGTAGATATGGTGCTGTTTGTTTTGCAGATATGCAGGAAGTCCATCAAGTGGGGTCCAAAAAAGCCTTATATGCCAAGCAGAGATCTCCCCCCAACAGCTTGTAGGAAACAAAATATAAGGATAGGACTTTGAGGCAGTCTGCACAGGATATGTTATTTATGCCCTGCATTCTTTTAGTGAGGAACAGCTGTGGTTGTTCCAATTTTTGGATGTGGCTGATTAGGAACATACCAAAGGGGGCATTTTACCCAATGATAGGTCTGATGAATGCTGAATACAGTGGGACAATGACCTCCTTGGACTAGATGCCATACCTTTATTTATAAGTTGCACAACATAGAATGATTTCCTCCCTACTGTAAACATATGACAGTCAAAGGGGAGATCATGCTCTATGTGTATCCGCAAGTCCATGTCTGCTGGGTGGACTTTTAAGGGTGTGTTACCAGTATAATAGTTACCAGTGGTGTATGACTTCCCAAGGGATAATTATGCATTTCTTGGCATTTAGTTTAGGCATGACTCTGACACAAGTTATTTGTCTGTGTCAGCCCTTCCTGCAGGAAGTTAGTGTCAGTGAGGAAGTCTATAACTGCTCCTAATTTGCAATTGTCTACAAATTCGGTCAGCCAGAGTCCCTTGACATTGGTCTTGTCTTCAGAGTACTAAATGCCAAAAAGGAATGGTCCCAGGACTGATCCTTGATGGACTCTGCTTGTGACTGGCCTCTTTGTAGAGGTGGTCTCCTGAATTCTATCTTCCTGAGTCCTGTCTGTGAGCCAGCTGGGTATCTACAGAGTGACATAAGGGTTTATACCTAACCTCTTGAGTTTATTAACAATGCCAAAGTGGGGTATAGTGTCAAATCCCTTGACCAGGTCAGACAAGTATGTGCTCATGCTACCTTCAAAGACATAGTAGATCACAAGACAAGCTACCCTCATGAAAATGCAGTGCCCAGCTCCAAGATTTAGGCAGACTGTTTGCTTCCAGTCTACATGTTGATGTATCCTCCAATGATAATCAGGAAACGCTTTCACTGTCCTCATAATGGCGACTATAAAGTAAATATTTTCTTTTAGTTTCATTATCAAATTGTGGTTTTGTTTAGGATTTGATTTTATTCATGTGACTCAACATAAAACACGTAAGTGACATGAATAGTAATTCTTATTTATGTTGGTTCTATTTTCTTGTTTTTTTTTTTTCTTGTTTCTCTGCATGTATACAACAGGATATAATAAGCATGCAAACAAAGAAAGGTAATACAGGATAGTATATAATATCCATCACTGACGTTTAACGGCATAATACAAAAATATCATTATGAAAGTACTTTGATAGGACACACATTGGTTTTTGGTATATGATTATCATCTGTATGGTTGTCTGACGGCTTATATACACTGAAATGGTAACTGTGTTAATCCTTGCATTCTAATGTATGAGGCATAAGAACATTTATTAATGGATGTGTAATGTATATAGATATTTGGTTAATGTCACAATTCCAATAATCAATTCTTTGTCTCACTGTTCATCTCAGGTGACATACCAAAAATGGTGAGCCAAAAAAAAAAATTAAAACTCACAAAATAATTCCCCATTGTAGGAAGCAAACCTCAAAAATTATATATACCAACTCCATTGCCACACCACAAGGAAAAAAATGGGAACCCGCCCTTAAAGTGCACTGCTTGCTTGCACAATACAATACATTGCAAAAAAAACTCACCATAACATTAAATTCTCAAACTTCACCCACTCGAACATTAGTGCAGGGCAAATGCATAGGTTATCCTAGATATTACCCTCCATAGAGAGCTGACATCATAAACTGTGTTTTGATGCTGTTTATATGGACAATTTTGCAGCAAAAGGGACACTGTTATTTTACTAGCATTACAGAACTGGGTGAATGGTTGCAATTAATCATATGATTATTGTTTCGCAGATCACAATAAGATACCATAAGTGTATTTTGGCATGGAGAGCAATGTCGCACATGTATTTTCTCTTTTGGTGTGATAGGTGGTTAAAAGCACATGAAGTGACATCATTAATATATTACATTTCTCTTTGCCTAGAAGCAGGGCAGACATTATGTTAAATAATATTTGGTGTGCACTGTTATGACAGGTAAATCAGATGTTTTACCTGACTTCTATTTATTATACGATTAAAGCATGAAAGGCAGGTATCAGTCAGCCAAGTCATGATATAATGGGTTGGACTGAAGGGAAGAGCATCCTCTTTGGTAGAAAGATTACTATTGCTGAATTGAAGAGGTAAGATGGTATGGTTCTTGATACAGTCTTATTTAAATTTGTGTTAATAAGAAAAATAATCTTTGAAACATGACACTATATTTCTTCTGAGGCTGTTGCACAGATGAATATTCTGTTATGAAGGTACAGATACTAAATACATTCTCAATAGCATGGACAAATTTTATGTACCCTTATCATAAGTTAGACTTTTTGGTTTATTGTGAAACTTGATGTGTATATGTATATTGATTCAGAGTAACAGGGCTGATTTATAATATAGTTATAGTAGTTAAATATACTAGTCAAGAAACAAAGCTATTATTTTATGTGAAACAAGTGTGCCTTTGCCATTAAATTATATTTTATTAAGTTTATATTCCCAGCATATGCGTATTACTGGCATATTTTTCCTGGCTCTCCAATAAGGAAATATTTTAAAGTACTTAATATATATGGTTCTAACAAAATCAGTACAGACAGTAATACAATCGATTAGATTGTATATGTTTCTAGGATACTAAGTTTGTAATTTTATGGTTTAGTAGAGATTATTCAAAATTAACACATATAAGTTATCAATTATGCCATTGTAAGTGTTAATTTTGTAAGATATCTACTAAACTCACTGTTATACGTTATCGATTATGCCATTATTTATTGTTTTTGTGTACGCATAGTTGGATTTATTTATAACAGAAATTAAAAGTACTCTATTACCATATATTTCAATACTAAACTGTTTTCAGATAAATAGCTGTTTTAGAAATAGCATAGTTAAAAGTGTTTGAAAAGTCATTATAAGTATCTGCATTTATTCGCCCCCATTCCAAAAGACTTATTCTCAGTGTAAGTGACCACATACACTGAGAGCAGGCTGAGAACAGGTGTTTGGAATCTGGTCCACGTAGTAAGCCTGTTTATAGACAGGCCTTACAGCAAAGTAAGTCAGTTACACTGAGAGCAAGTCTTTCGGAATCAGGGCAGACTTACACTGACAGCAACTCTTGGAATCTGGCACATTACTTTCATAAGTAGTTCCTAGGCTTGCAGTCCAGGGAATGATTGAGGAACCTAGCACACATTTTCAGTTACCCCAAAGCACAGCCTGATTAAATGACTTGCTCAAGGTCACATAATAAGCAAATGGAGCTGAGGGAAATCAAGCCCAGTACCACAGGAACTACAACTTTAGCTCTCTGCACCAGCTATCAGAAGTTGTTTCATAAGACATCTTTACATGTTTTATTATAGACTGGCTTGCCTATTAGATTTATACTTTGAATCTATATGTTAATATAAACAGACATGTTATCACTTTTTATGCAATGCTATTATAACAATGCAAAAACATATAAGTTGATGTTTAAAATGTGATAAAACAATTATAGATAAATATTTCTAGAAAAGTAAGAAGGAGACTGAACAGAAAAGAGAACTGAAACATATTTATTTGTATTTATTTATTTGTAATTGCTAACCCTGGAGGCAGACTAATCCAGAAAAGACCCATTTCAGCCACAAACCATGAAATACAACAAAAGACAAGTAGTTAAAAAAGACATAGCAAAACTCTGATTTAACTGTACCAATATAGAAGAGTAGAAAGGCTGAAAAATTAATTTCCAGTTTTGTTTGTATTTACTGGTCTACAGATACTAGAAACAAATTTCCTACTAAAGAAAAAGAGACAAGCACTGATTGCTTGTAGCGTTCTTCCACATATGCTGTATCACTCATATGGAGTGAGCAGGTAGGGTTATAGCAGGTCATAATTCTCAAAGGAAGAAGAAGAAGAAAGAATTAAGGTAATTATTAGCAAGGGGTTAGGTAGTGGAATAGAGATTCATGGTTGAGTTAAGAGGTAATGATATGCAAGGAAAGCTCTTAGGATCTAGATCTACAAAATTCAGCTTAGGACATACTTGATAATGTAAAGTACTAGTAGACAGACCTTTTTAGGTAGTAATTTAATTTGCTTCTAGATTTTTTGTAAATAATGTAGTTAGGGAGTCAGTTGGCAGTGTGTACCAGGGTTTTAGTCCAGTGATTGAGAAAGCATAAGATAAAAGAAGGAAGCTGATCAAGGGTGAATGTGTTTGGGCAATAGTATAGATAGATAAATAGACAGATAGATAGATACATACATACATACATACATACATACATACATACATAGGGTCTATATTAAGTCAGCAAATGCTTAAAATAGCAAACTCTGATTTATCGACCCTTTAAAACTGAAACTTGCAAATCCCGAACACACAAAACAGCGAATATTTTTCCCAGGGGGAAAAAAAATCGCTGTTCCACAAAAAAAAAGTCCAAAACACAAAATAAACTGAGGGGCATTGCCCCCCACACCCCCCTACTTAAATATACCAACTCCGAGATTGCACCACATTGGAGGAATGGCAAAGTTCCAAAAATGGCCCAGCGATTTTTTTTTTCCCTGGGAAAAAAAAAAGCTCTTCCGTGTCTTTGGGATTTTCAGGTTTTGGTTTTAAAAGGTTGATAAATCAGCGTTCGCTATTTTATGCGTTCACTGATTTAATGTAGACCCGATAGATAGATAGATAGATAGATAGATAGATAGATAGATAGATAGATAGATAAAGAAGAAAGATGATCAACAGTGAATTTTATTGATTTATTTAGGTATTTATTCATTTATTTGACACTTGTTTACCAAGAAAGTCAGACTGGGTTGTTTCCCATTTGCAGTAGAGGCACAGGGAGAAAAGCTCCAAAAACTGAACAATAATGACATCAGAGAAATATATAGGAGTAGATTTCAGTGCAATTTAACATTAGTTAGAAAATAAACTTAGCATAGTGTAGGAACACTGCTTTGGTATGTGCAGTAATTGTGTGATAAATAATTCAGTTTAAGCATTATCTATGAATAAAGTACATATAATACAGGTCTATTTTGATATGTACAGTAGGTGTATGATGTGGTAGGATAATTCATAAAATTAGATCTGATGGGGGAAAATAAAGTCTTAAGAGACAGAGAGAGAGAGAGACTTGAGAGAGTTATAAATGTGGGGAATATGGGAAGAGTGAAAAGAAACGAGAGGTAGAGAAGGTAGGAGGGATGAGTGAGAGGAAAACAGATTAGAGTATAAAATTAGGGTACCTGACAAATCTTCGAACGCTAAAAATTTCGAACGTTACATAGTCGAGACCAAACGTTCGAAATTTTGAGTGTTCGAAGATAGACTTTCAATGGCACCGTATGGTGCAGATAGGGAGAATTTCCCTTTTCTGCACTGAAGTGCGGTTTCGGAGTTGGTATATTTAAGTAGGGGGGGTTGTAGGGAGGCTTGCCCCCCTGCCTATGCTGTTAGTGTTTTTTTCTTTTTTTACTTTTTTTTATTTGATGTTTGAACATCCAAATGTCGAACATTTGGTCTTGAACATGTATTGTTCAACATTGTGGATGTTCGAACATTTAACATAGACCCTAAAATTAGAATAAGGGGGATGAGTGGAAGAAGGTGTGAGCGATAATGGGGGTAGAGTGTAGTCAGCATAAGGGAGGAGTGAGTAGAGGGAAGGGTAAGTGAGAATGGGTTAGAGTATAGTTAGGAGAAGGCCTTTTTTATTATAATGGTGCTTGTATTAGCCTAGTGAAGAGCAAAAAGAGAACCTTATATTAGATAAGAAGTCTTTTAAAGTGGCTTTAAATAATTGCAGGGAAGGAGTTGACCTAATAGATATGGATACAGAGTTCCAAGATTTAGTGACTGAGTAGGAGTATAACCTGTATCTGGTAAACTTGGTCGGTTTATGTACAGTACAAAGTTTTTGATCATTATATGGTAGTGGTTGATTAGTGACGTTGTATTCAGTACAGGACAAGTTAAGGGGTAATATATGATTTTGTAAGCATAAAGTAGCTTTATATATGTTAAATGCTCTAGCCATTTCAGACTTTTAAGTGCCATGCAGTGAATGCAATGATGTGCTCTACAAATGGTATTTGTTAAAAATTTAACATGTGAACATGTCTGAGTAATAATAAGGAGATATACGTGAAATTTTAAATAGTCTATTCATATCTCTGGATTATCACATTCTTAAAGTGTTTTTTATATGTGTATTTGGTAATATGTATATCAGTATCGAGTTTATGGGCCCTTATGAAGTTTAAATTAACTTATAAAAAACACTATTTCCTCATATTGGCATCACATAGAAAACTCGTAAAATTAAATGACTAAAAATATATGGTTATCTTTGCATCATAATTAACAAGACAAATTTGTATATATGGACAATTATGTGAGGGACAACTATAACAAAGAAAGATGAGAAAAGTTTTATGCACTTATTCTACACAGTAAAATTTTGTAAATAAAGAATAGAAAGAGAATGAGAAATAAAGAAAGGAAAGAGGGGGATAAAACTTGTATTTTACATATTTTCTGTATATTCTCTCTTTATCAGGAAATGAATCTAAGTAACAACAAATTAGTTTTAATGTAGCATCAATGAGTAATTATGAGATGTTTAAAAAATGTTGTCTTCACCAGTCTCCTGTATAGTTTCTACAGAAGTAGCAAGTGATACATGCAGTATAGAATAAATACATATGGAATACTTGTTGGGTAGTTTGTTTAGGGTGCCCTAATCAGACTAAGAATCTATGTAGTCGATGGCAAATTCAGTGATTTTTTTTTCCTCATGGCATTTATTTACCATTTTAATGTACTTAATATTTTATCACTTAAGCATGTAATGAGTGAGCTCTATCTATCTATTATGAGTAGTTTATGAAACAAAATCTTATTGCACAAAGAAAATGAAACATACAATTCTAGAAACATAAATGTCAACACTATTACTTTTGTCATGTTGTTATAAAAGAGACTGAGCAAATGTCTTAAAATTAGTCAGATTTTTTAGAGGAACCATATTGTTGACAAAAATAAATACAGAAAATAGATTAAAAAAAATACAATTCTACTAAATACATCAGTTATGCCACAAAAAGGAAGAACCATTATTTTATGAAATAAGAATGCATTTGTACTAATGATTAGATTTCCTTACAGTGATACCAGAGGAATGTTCGCAGTGATAACTACTGAATATCAGAACACATTTTCTGCATTGGCCAATATCTATTAGATACTGACTGAGACAGTGCAAAATATGCCAAAGAAATTGAAATGCTATTAGATAATATGAAAGGTAACCTAGTCTTAGGTGACTATTTTAATTGTATATTAAATAAGGAATGTACTAGTGCAAGTAAAGAAATAAGATTTTCAGTTTCTGCTAATACCTTAAAAATGGGTTTTGCTTGTCAAATTCAAAAGACTTCAATGATTTTGATGAACCATGTCTGTTATTCTCTGCATATTGTTTCTATGGGTAACCTACTGGTGGATAAAATTTGAATGCTTAAGCTTCAGTTGTCCAAGGTTCAACCCATTGACAAGCAGACTTCCTCTATAGGAAATCACTGTTGATGAGTTGTGCTGGAAGTGATTCCCTTTTGGGGAAATTTCCCCCTTCTTCAAGTTACTGTGACCATAGAGTTGGTTTATATATGAAGTGGTGTTGAGATTGCCTACCACATCAGGGGTGCAGGGAGGCTTTCTTCCTGTAACAAACACTTTTTAAAAAGTGTTTTCAGCAGGTTTCTTTTGTTTGTTTGTTTTTTTTTTTTTTTTTTGAATGCAGTTTAGGGATTCCAAACCTCTATGCATTCATTTGCATCTAGTCACAGTGGAAGCTATTTCTGTGTCTTTGGAACTAAAATGAATATAGACATCAATGTTTGTTTCATCAGATTTAAGATTATAAAATTGATTTTATTAAAGAAATGTCATGTCCTTTTTCTGGCATAATACTAATATCTTAAATTGAATATTTACTGTAGAAAATGCCAGTAATTAAATAGAAGCATCTCTTATTTGGCAAAATATAAAGACTTTAATGGTTGATTAAGTAAGAAAATTTTAAGTTTTCTCTGAATTAGAAATATGTAGAAGTTAATGATATTATGCTATGGTATTGTATTAAAGTATACTTGTATAATAAAATTATTTCAGAGTGTCATGATAAAATGAAATCACTGCTAAAGAATTTTGCTAAACTAAAATTAAAAAAATGGAAAAACGATCAATATTAAGTCATGAAGTAAAATTGTGCTAGGAAAGGTAAAATTGCAATCATATTCCATGGTTATTAAATATTTTTATAAACAACTAGATCTAAGATTATAGCTAAATAAAATTAAATAAAATGCATTCCGATTGCAGAAAGTAACAAAAGGTTAACAGATACTGACAATTTATTATCTGCACTGAAAGGTCATTATAATGTATTTAAGAAAATAAAAGAGTAGTTGCATGAAAGCTCTTTAAACTTCTTTTATATAAGAATATAAAAATTGTCATAATGGCAATGTTAAATCCTTCTTAAAATTAATAACTATTTTAGAAATAAGCAGACAATAAGACTAAAATAAAACCCTCAGGAATAAATGGGATAATTGCTGAAAATATTCCTAAAAGGATATCTAGTTATTTAAAATCTTAATAAATATACATATTAGAACTATCATCTCTGTTTTTGGAAATACACACCTCATATTAAAGAAAATAATGATCTGGTCATATGTTCATCTTATTCGCCAATTCCACTATTAAATACAGATTATTGAACTTTTACAACAGTTTTTATCCAACAGATTACAACTATTAAATCTTTAATAGAGGAAGATCAAACAGAATGTATTGCTTAAAGACAAGTGCAAGATAATATTAACATAATAATTTTAGTAGATTATGCAAGAACTAATAATTTGGGATTATCACTTACTTACTAGTTCGCATACTGAAAATGCTTTAATTTCCTTAAATTAATATTATTTATTAAATGCTTCAGAACTATTTGATTTATCAATTTAACAAAGCAAATACATAATTCTGTATCTTATATTAAAGAGATATTTATGTCTCACAAGCTTTAAAAATAATGCAAGGGACTAAACAGGGTTGTCCTATTTTACCCCTCTTATTTACTTTGGCAATGGTACCATTAACAAACTCTGCAGACAAGATGAAAAAATGGATTTAAAATAAATGGCTACCAATCAATGTTATTGTTTGCAGATAATTTATTAATAACACTTACATCCACATATCTGGAATACACTTGAATAATATATTTAAAAAGCTTTAAATAACTATCTGAACTAAAATATAATGAAGCTGAAACAACACTAATGAGTATGAGTAGACAATGTTTCTGGAAGTTTTATTAGGTTTATAGATTATATAAATATATTTGCAATGATGAGAAGTTTAAAATCACTAATCAGTACTTAAACCTTATAAACTAAATTATAATGGATGACCTATATAACTCACTTTAGCCAATCACCTGGTTTTCAAACCAACAGCTTGCTCGGCCCTTAGTCCAATACTTTACAACTATCTTTCCTAATAAATCTCTGAAATCTGAAGACAAGCAACTTCTAACAATCTATAAACCTAGCAAAGCTTCCAAAAAAGTCTCTACTCATACTCAGTAGATAAAAACTGGAACACCCTACTGCAACCCATCAGGGACATCTCTCATCATATTACCTTTAAACAACCATTAAATGAATTATTAATTTCCTCCTTCATCTGCTCGTGTGCCAGTAATGGATGAACCATAGTGTACTACAAACTCCCCACCCTCTACATTTTCAGCCTTTTCTTATTCATCTTAATGTCTCTTCTGTGTTTCCTTCTTGCCATCCATATTTCCCCTTTTACCCCCATCTAGCTTGTCTAGGCCTTATCCATCCAAACCTGACTTACTCCCACACAGCATCACTGCAATCCCCTACTCTCCCTTACCAACTTCTCAGGTAAGTAACAATTCTGACTTACCCTACACACACCAATTATATATCTTATACTTTCACCTTACCTCTTCCTCTTGATCTTCCTATAAACCATCATCATTTGACACATACAATACATGGTAATACTACCTGATCTGTCTATCTAAACTATATTACACTGCATTAAACCACATATTGTAATACACACTGTCTAATACTGAGTTATGGAATGCATATGTTAGCTGATTACATATGTTTTGTGAGCAAATTGTTGTGACTTTAATTGCTCTGTAACCAATTTGCTATCAAACCTTCTACTTTTGTAAATATAATATGACACTAAATTTCTGTGTGCACTGGAGCTTTTCTCCCTAGGCATCCAGTGAAAATGGGTATCTATGGCCCAGTCAGACTTCCCCAGTAAACAAAAGTCAATAAATAAATAAACAGCATATTAATAAACTAAAATATAGAACCGTGTTTGAAAAATGTAAATGCAATTCAGACTGTTAATGAAGACAATATTTAAGATTTCTATTATTGTACAACTTAGAAGATATTGTCAAAATTAATTATGGAGCAGTAATTTCAAATATTAAATAGATATTTTTGAATTACAGTAAGGTATGTTACATATCTGAAGTTAGGTCTCGTTAATTCAAAATTACTTTATTAACAAAACATTAGATATAATTTAAACTCTTTTATTAATGTCAAGCAAAATGCACATTACAGAATTAAGGAATCATTTTTTTTATCTTTCCTTTTGTATCAAAGTATCATAGCAGAGCACAGGATAATGGATGTCCTGACATATAATCTTATTTGTTTTAAAGTGATAATATATTAGATAGATATATACATATATTTGTAATGAAAATAAGTATAAAATCACTAATTATTACTTACATTTTATGAGCAAAATTATAATGGAGGATCTATTTCTTTTTACATCTACAGACCCATAAGTTCAGACTGGCTAAACACTATATTGAAATCATGTAATATTTGTATACAAAAAAAAAGAAGTTATGTACTTACCATAACGTTCCATGTGAGTTCTTCTTCTCGCCTTCATTTTTACTGATGGGTTTGGAGCCGATCCTTGGCTCCGAGTCGGCCAAATTGCAAAGCTCGAGGTCTCTAACAGCTCGAGGCCGAAGCCCTATCCCACAATGCACCTCTACCTTCCTCAGATCTTGTTTGCTGCCAACTAGTGTTAAACCTACCCCAGATTTCAAAGAAATCATATAGACAACTAGTGACAGGAAACTCCTCAGGAGAACCAAAACCAATGTAGAACCTCTCGAACTTCCAGACATTGGATGGGGGTAGGTGGGGGGGGGTTGTAATAATGAAGGTGAGAAGAACAACTCACATGGAACATTATGGTAAGTACATAACTTCTTTATGTGAAGTTGTTCAATCTCGTCTTCATTCTTACTGATGGGTAGCATGTCCCCAGCACCACAATTTTGGGTGGCTCATGGAGTACCTGCCTAAGGACAGCAGACCAAAATGAAGCTCTGCCCCTGGAGACCTTGTCTACCTTGTAGTGAGATATAAAGGTATGTGGCATTGACCAGGTGGCAGCTGCACAAATAGAATCAATGGGTAGCCTGGTCAAAAAGGCTATGGAAGTAGAAACATCTCTGGTTGAATGAGCTTTGATTTTGTCATGTAATGAAATGTCTGCTTCATGGTAAATAAAGGATATACAATCAGAAAATAATTTAGACAAGGTAGATTTGGATACTGGTGCACCTTTCTTAGAATCCAAGAAGGAGACAAACAGTTGATCAGCCTTTCTATGGTCTTTTGTCCTGTTCAAA
Source organism: Protopterus annectens (assembly GCF_019279795.1). Taxonomy (NCBI): domain Eukaryota; kingdom Metazoa; phylum Chordata; order Ceratodontiformes; family Protopteridae; genus Protopterus; species Protopterus annectens. The sequence continues at coordinate 1,266,114,180 of NC_056733.1, read as the reverse complement.
TAGAAACAAAGTTGTCTATGGATGTCAAGTTTGTGAAGCATATATTCCAACTGATTTGAGTGACTGGGAAAGAAAACAGGTAATTCAATCGTCTGAATTGTGAATTCGGAACAAATTTTTGGTAAGAACGATGGATTCATTCTGAGGGAAACCCTATCTTTGTGAAATATCATGTATGGCTGTTTAATAGAAAGGGCTTGCAACTCTGAAATTCTGTGTGCTGATGTAATGGCCACCAAGAAAGTGGTCTTCCAAGAAAGATATTTCAGGTCACAAGAAGAAGCAGGTTCAAAGGGCAGGAGAATAATCTTGGATAGGACTAGGTTCAAATTCCATGGAGCAGTAGGAGATCTAATCGGTGATTTTAAGTGCATTATACCCTTCAAAAAGGCCTTAGGCAACTTGTTAGACATAATACCATTTCCAGATTTACCTATATGAAAATTAGATATAGCAGTCAGTTGTACTCGGATGGTTGCTGCTGCAGCTCCTTCATTGAACAGTTTTGTCAGAAATTCCAAGATATCCAAAATGGAGGCCAGAAAGGGGTCAATGTTATTCTGCTGAGCCCAGATGAAAAACCTTTTCCACTTACTGAGATAAAGTTTCCTGGTTGAAGACTTATGTGAAGACAAAAGAATATGTTGAGCTTCTTCTGATAAATTTTGGAACCTGGCTATTCTGGGAATTGGAACAACCAAGCTGTCAGTTTGATGGACTGAAGAGAAGGGTGAAGAGCTCCTGACGAGTGGGTCAACAGAGCCAGCACTGGGTCCAGGATCCAAGGCTCCTCTAGTAGATGAGGCTTCAGAAAGGGGAACCAAATTTGATGAGGCCAATACGGGGCTATTAAGATGTGTTCTTCCCAGAAAACTGGCTTTCTGTAAAACTTTGGGAATCAGGGGAAATGGAGGGAAAGCATAAAGGAGTCCCGGAGGCTAATCATGAACAAATGCGTCCCTCGGGGGTTGCCCCTATTGAGGGATCAGGGCAAAGTAGTTGCTGCACTTGGTGTTTGTGAGGGTTGCAAAAAGGTTGCAGCAAGGCTGGCTTCATCTGTGGAAAATCATTTCCGCTACTTTGTTCTTGAGAGACCAATCGTGAGGCAACAGAATGGCTCTGCTGAGTTTGTCCGCTATCACTTTGGATTTCCCTGGGATGTGCATTACTATCAGAAAGCGCTGGGTGGACTCTGCCCATTTCTATAATCTTAGAGCCTCTCAACATAGGGGATAAGATCTGGTTCTGCCTTGTTTGTTTATATACCAGACAACGGACATGTTGTCTGACAGGATTGCAATAGTGCCCAGAGGAAGAGAGTTTTGGAAGGACTGCAACGCTAAGAGAATCGCTCTCATCTGTAGGATGTTGATGTGCAAATGAACCTCATGAACCTGCCATGTACCTTGGTCTGTCTGTCCCTGATAATGCCCGCCCAGCCGATCAGGGAGGCTGCAACTGGAGCTGGGAGAACAAAGGGATGTCCCATAGTCACCGTCTCAGACGTTAGCCACCACCGAAGATCGTCCTTGCAAGTGTTGGTTATCAGAACTGGGTGATTCATCGGTAAGTCCTGAAATTTCCACGGTGTGAATAGCAGCCAGTGAAGAATGTGCATGTGAGAGCTCACCAGGGGTATTGCAATGATAGCTGCTGCCATGTTGTTGAGCAACTTGAAAATGTGCGATGCTGATGCTTTGTGTTTTGACAGAAGATCCACAATCTGTTGCCGTAGGGTAAGCACTTTTTCTGAAGGAAACTTTAGTGACATGCTTACTGTGTCTAAGTCTGCTCCTATAAATACTGTACGCTGCGATGGCAATAAAGCAGACTTTTCTGAATTTATCGTAATGCTCAGTTGGAAACATAGATCTAAGGCAGTGTTTCTTGCCCGAATAAGCTGATGCCTGGTGGGTGCGGTGAGAAGTCAGTCATCCAAATACGGGAACACACGGATTCCTAAATTTCTCAAGTGAGCCATGACCACTGCCATACATTTGGTGAACACTCTGGAGGCTGTCGTGAGACCAAAGGGCAGGGCCCGAAACTGGAAGTGACTGGCTCCCAGCCTGAAGCACAGATGATCCCTGGATGGCCTGGCCATTTTGATATGGTAGTACGCATCCTGGAGATCTATAGAGCACATCCAATTGTCCTTCCCTATGAACTGGAGTATGGACTTAAGCGTGACCATCTGGAACTTTGTCTTTACTACATATTTGTTGAGTCTGCTGAGGTCTAAAATTGGTCTCCAGTCCCCTGTCTTTTTTGGCACCAAAAAGAATCTTGAGTAAGTTCTGGATCCTTGCTGGTCTGCTGGGACCGGTTGGATGACTTTTTTTGTAATAGTTTTTGAACCTCTACTGATGCCGCATCCCATAGACTGGGTGGAACATCTTGGATTCTTTTGTTGTTCTGGGTTGTGAATGAAAGGGGATGAAATATCCTCTGGATATTACGTTTTGTACCCATTGGTCTTCTGAAATTTTTAGCCAGGCACCTAGGTACAAAGACAAACATCCCCTGACTGCCTCCAGAGCAGGACAGTTGGGCCTCTTTTTAGGAGTGCTGATAGGGCTTCCCAAGGAACTGATCCCTGTCACCCTAGTTCTATGGACCCCCTCTGCTGCATGGGCATCGTCTTCCTCCATTGCCCCCTTCTCTGCCCCTGTAGGAGGCTTCATCTCATGAGTTTGGAAAGGCTCCTTGGGTTTTACGGAACCACATTTTCCCTCCTCGTTGACCTTTAGGATAAGGTCTAGTAGGGGTAAAAAAATGGATTCCAATGGCAGATAGAGTCTTTCCGTCTTGCTCACATCTGGTGAGGGTCTCTTTAACTTTCGGTCCAAACAAAGAAGAACCATCAAAAGGGGCATTCACAAATGTTGACTTAAAATGTTCTGCAAAAGAACATAAGTGTACCCACTGCTCCACAGAGCAATTCCTGCACCCACTGCCCTACTCATCCCATCAGCTGCACAAGATACGAGGCACATGGAAGAATTTACAACAGAATTGAGGATAGCAAACTGAGACATTACTTTATCCACCACTGAATCGGCTACTGCACCCTGAAGAGTATCTCCAAGCTCTTTCAGGAGATCTCTCTGAAGCCTTGTGAAATGGGTTAGGTAGTTCAATGACTGAAGGGCAAAGATTGTAGAGCTAAACATGTGCTTGTCGTATCTGTCAATGATCCTAGATTCGCTATTAGGAGGCTGGACAAACATAGAGGACTCCGACATCTCTTTCTTCCTGGCTGCTGCCACCACCATGGCATCAACAGGTATGGGTTTGGATAAAAAGGACTTATCGTGAAGAGCTGAAATGTATTTGTTGGGCCTTCGAGGAACAGGCTCCATAGAATCAGGTGACTCCCACGCCCTTTGAGACAAACGATCCATCAACTCATCGAAGGTTGGAGACACCCAAGAGGTGGAGGGTTGAGACCTGAAAGCCTTCAGGAGCACCGATTCGTCCTTGGTAGGGTTAAGGGGCTGCCAGTCACTCCTCTGCTTAAGGATCTCAAGGATATCCTCAAAGGAGATATCCTCAGAGGGGGACTTTGGGGACCCTTCCAATTCCTCCAAATCAGTGTCAGACATAATGGATTCCTGATGGGAATCTAAATGTCTCCTCTTACATAACCTCTTCTGAGGGACCTCCTCAGTGGGAACTTCTGATGAGGTCTCAAAAGAGCAGTGTTCCCCCAAAGGGGTGTCCTGAGGCTCCGGGTCCCTACGCTTACTGTGGGTCTCCAGTGACAGAGACGATTCCGGTGCCTTCTGAGAGGAGGTGGCCATTTCAGAGGTTGTGGCTGTCCTGGGGGGCCTAAACCCTCCTCATGGCATTGAAGGCACCACAGCTCCTATGCAAGGAAGCACTCAGGTCCAAAGACACCGAAGACTCCTCCCACATCAGAACCACCGGCTCTGAGCAAGAGGTAGGAGCCGAACTTATCTGCACCGAAGCCCCAAGGATGAGAGTCAGAACCAACACATCAGTTCGACTCCCCTCCCTGGAACAGACAGGAGAGTGTTGACTACCAGATTCTGCCATCGGAGCAGAGGACATCAGGGTTGTAGGTGCCAACAGGTCCGAAGTGAGTGTTAGCAGCAACAGTTGCACAAATGACTGAATAGCCTCCTCCGGCTCCGAAGTCTCGATTCGAGTTGGAGGAGGAGCAGAAACACAGGATAGGACTTTGTCAGTTCTGAAGCTGCTTGAGTTGAAGCCGACCAAATTTTAGCTAGCGCTGGATTCTGCAAAACTCTCTGTACAACACGATCCACGTCCAAATCAGAAAGTCTGGAAGCCCGAGAGGAATCTACCGATGGAGCCGGTGAACCCAGAATCGGGGACCTCAAGGTAGGAAATACCGGTTCCAAGACTGGGGACCAGCTCCTACCAACTGCCTGTACAGTCGGTTCCAATGCCAATGGAGCTGAGACAGGAGCTTTCTTGGACTTCTGGAACCGAAGAGCCCTTAAGATCTGAACTTGTAGAAGAAGAAGCTGAGGAAGAAGTTTTGGTTTTCCAGGAGCAGAATCCAAGTCTGATTGGAAAGCCGACTTAATCAAGCCACGCTCCACCAACTTCCATTTCCTTTCTGCCAAAACCCTAACACTGAATCCATGGCAAATGGAACAGACCTCTTGAAGATGGACCTCTCCCAAACAGTAGACACAGGTGGTGCGGCCATCCGTAATAGACATCTTTTGATTGCACTTAGGGCACTTCTTAAACCCTGACTTGGCCTTCTCAGACATAATTGTAACACAGTACAATCTCAGACAGTACAATCTCAGTAATCAAAGACAATAATCTAAATGTTACTAGCAACAAGAAACTAAGCCTAACCGGCTAAGAGTACAATAGACAAAACTTAACTGTAGCAGCAATAAAGGAAAATAAGCCTAACTGGCAAAGATAAAAACTGAAAACAGCCTAAGACGGCTAAGAGCCTAACCGGCTACCAAAAAACTGCAGAAACTGCAAAAAGCCTAACTCGGCTTGAAGGATAGGGCAAAATAAGCCAAACCGGCTGAAAAAAAAAAAAAAAACAGGAACCAACAGGGCCAACACCCAACAAACGAGATCAGAAGATTTTATAACAGAAAACGAAGGGAAATCCTTAAAAGGATAATCTATCCTAAACACAAGCTTTTATAAATCTCGAACAAGTAGTAAACAGTAATTTTTTTTAGAAAATTTTCCACAAAAAAAAAAGAACTTATCTCTCAAACGGCCTGAGCTGTAGAGAAATGCATGATCAGTTGCAATGGCAAACTAGAGATGGGAAAGGTAGAGGTGCATTGTGGGATAGGCCTCAAGCTGTTAGAGACCTTAAGCTTTGCAATTTGGCTAACTCAGAACCGAGGATCGGATCCAAACCCATCAGTAAGAATGAAGGCGAGATTGAACAACTTCACATTATCCAGTTTTAAAGAATAGATTTTTACTATGTCTTCTATTTCTTTCATTTTGTAATTTATTGGCTGTTCTAATGTAATTAAGATTTTGAACTAGAAGCAAAAAATACCTAACATATTTGTGTAATTGTTTACAGTGGGCTACTGTTATATCAATAGACATTTTTCATAATTATAGACTAAATACAGATAAATGGTTACGCATCCAAAAAACAGACTAATTATTGTTTCTAAGATGAAGAATATGATGAGAACAAAAAAGGATATATACAGATTTTTTGCAAAAAAAAAACATTCTTTTTCATGGAAAAAAATCTGAATTTGTTTCATCTGAATTATATAAAATTATGTTATTGTATAAATCAGTTGCTCCAAACTCTAACTGTAATTACTTATAACAAGCAAATTACTCATATTTCACTGAAATAGATAAGGCCATAATATTAAGTTTAGCCAAAAAAAGCTACATCACATTTAGTTTTTATGTGGAAATGCATGTATACAGCACTCATTCCTTTAACAGAATTGGAAAAAAATATGAAAAATTATAGGACATTATTAGATATTAAATTATTAAATAAGAGTTGTAATTTAATGATTAAAGCTGCTTGGCAACATTTCTTTCATGGATGTAAAAGTACTATCAAATTTGCTCAAGCATTGGGGTCAGATAAATTCCTACTAACATATTTTATGAATACTATCAGATTTTTGACTTAACTTTCAGTTATTTGCTCAAGAACTCTGATCAGATAAATTTCAGCTAACAAAGCATGTAATGTTAGTCACTGTTCCAACTCCTTTATCTCTTAATAAAGACCAACTATCCTTCCTTTGGTGTCTTTTAGCTGTATTATATAAAACAATGATGAATCAGACAAATTCCTTACAACAAATTTTCTGATATTTTGAATATACCCAATAAAAGACCAGGTGGCATAATGGTTAATGTCTTCACCTCCCATGCACAAGGTACAAGGTTTGATTTTTGACCTCCGGTCAATTTCTCTATAGTGTTTATATGTTCTGCACATGTCTCTGTGGGGTTTCTCCCACCTCCCAAAAACATGCTAAGTGTTTCCATCTCAAACTCACCCAAGAATGGAATTATGCATAGGAGCACAGCCTCTAGATGGTGTCCAGTAGGGGAAATTGTTGTATAGGCCAACGGCTTTGGCCATCTACTGTGGTGCATAGTATCCTCAAGACAGGAGACTATGGATCATAAAGTGTGCTCTGTGGCAGAGCTAGCCATTCAGTGGTGTAAACTATGGCTCTAAGTGATTTGGTCATGTAGACTAATGTCAACAAATATGCATAGATATTTGCCAGTGATGTGCTGAGGACCCAGCCTTCTCTGACCTACACCAAGGACACATACTAATGATAGGAGGGGTGTCTGTGCCTCTTTGAGCACTGTGTGTCTGCCATAAAGCCCAGCATCCCTGCATCAATAAGCTGATGGCCAGCCAGTGTCCAGTTTCTCAGCTTAGGTTTCCTGGGATAGCTCTGTTGTGCTAAAGCTGGACATAGAACAAATCAACCTGCAATACACGAACTAAGAATTGCGCACTCAGTGTAGGTTCACTGACATGATGTAGCTTGGAAGTGGATGACATGATGGTAAGGAGGGGGCTGGACATCCTATATATCCAGTAGACAAGATGGAAGGGCAGTGCAGCAAAGCCACTTGGACTGGAGTCCAGAGTCTACTGCACAGCAAGAGTAAAGATTAGAAATTTTGAGAATTGTGGTGAAGGGGTAGTTTCAGGACAAAGTGAGGGATGTCATCACAATTAGTGACATACTCATGGCAATCAGACTCCAGTGTAAGGATATGGTACTATTCATAATCTTAGCCTGTGTCCTACAGCAGGGTTGGAATAATGGAGAGAATGTGCAACAGTTCAAGGAACTACTCAGGGCTCTAGCTTCTCAAGACGAAGAGGAAATAGGCGGAGTTAAAGAAGAATGGCAACGCCTCAAAACATCACATGTGAGGACTAGGTGGAGTTAAAGAAGAATGGCAACGCCTCAAAATAGCACATGTGAGGACTACAGAACAGATATGTAACTGAGCCAGGTATGGGAATATGGTACATAAGAAACAGTGGTGGTGAAATGCAGAAGTCCAGAAAGTCATCAAAAGAAAGAAGGAATGCAGGAAAATGTTGGTGACAGAAAAGACTGACCAGGCTAGGAAGGAATACTGGTTGGCTAATAAAGAGGCTAAAAAAGGAGTTGCAATAGCAAAAAATCAAGGCATCAGAGGTGCTCTACCAGCTTCTGGAAACTGTCTCTGTAGATGCCACAAAGAAACGGTATCCGTTTGCAAGGCAGACACAGAAAGCTAAAGAAGACAGTCAGGCCCCCTTCATAAGGGATGCCAGCAACAACCTGCTCACCAGTCCACAGGACATCAAAGGCAGATGGAAGGAGTATTTCCAGTAGCTTCTGAATGAAGTAAATCCGACAGAAGTTGTACTGCCCCAGACACAGCCTACAGTGAGAGAAGAGAATAAGCCTACCCTAGAAGAAGTATGAACAGCACTAAGGAAAGTTATGTCAGAAAAAGCAGCAAGCACAGAAAAGATCACAGAAGATATGATCAAGATGATGGGTGAGATAGGACAGGAATGGCTTTAGAGAATACTCATAGCAGTATAGAGAAAAAGCCATATCCCAATTGACCAGAGAATTAGTATAACTAGTACCAGTGTTCAAGAACAAAGGAGACAGTCACAACTGTGGGCAATATAGAGGTTTTAAATTCCTATCACATTGCTTGAAAGTTCTGGAGAGGTTGAGTGACAAAATAATATGCAGAGTAGTAGAATGTAAAATGGAAGATGAGAAGTATGGATTTAGATCAGGGTGCAGCACAACGGACATGATGTTTGCAGTGAGATATATAGTTGAGAAGTAGCTAGAGATGATGACAGAGTCTAACGGCATTTCTAGACTTGGTGAAAGCATATGACAAGGTCCCAAGAAAGCTGATCTGTGCAGTCCTGCAGTGGTCTGAAGTTCCAAAAGTATTGGTAGAATTAGTGCAAGCTATGTACAAGAACCCAATGACTCAAGTATAAACAGTGTTTGGTCTCACAGAGGGGTTCCCAGGGGGAGTGGATGTCATCAGGGTTCAGCTCTGAGCTCATTGCTGTTCATACTGGTAAAAGCCTACGTCAGCAAACAGGTTGCAGGAAACAGATTAACAAAGTTACTGCATGCAGACAATGCAGCATTACGGGCAGACTTTAAACAAGAACTTAAGCAAAAGATTGGGGGATGGAATGCAAAACTGAAGGCACATGGGATGAAACTGAGTACAGATAAGACAGTTGTAATGGCAACAAATGGGGGAAATCAGAAGAAGCTGAGAAATGAGATAGAAGGGAAATAATGGAGCAGGTTAACAGCTTCACGTATCTGGTAGGGGTCGTTGAGGAGAAAGGAAGTCTGAATGAAGAGGTCTACGTTAGAATCAGAGGGGTAGCAGCAATATGGCACAGAGTGTCAGGGGAAGTGTATGCCAAAAGAATGGCAAAGAAGCTGAAAAGTAAGGTGTACAAAACAGTGGTATAATGACTACTACTGTATAGTACAGAAACCTTGGCAGTAAAGGCAGAGCAGTTGAGGAAGAAAAGAGGTGATAGAAATGAAGTGGCAAAGATGTGTGGTAGAACGCACAATGTGGGACAGATGAAGAAATGAGGGCATAAGAGCAGAAGCCACAGTAGTTTCAGTTGCAGAAAAGGTCAAAGAAAAAAGATGACCATGGTCTGCATACATTTGCAGAAAAGCAAAAAAAACAATCTGGTGAAGAAGATTTGGCACATTCAGGAAGAAGGAAGAGGAAGCAAGGGCATGCAGCAAAGAGATGTATGGATCAGGTGAGAGAAGACCTGCGACAGTCAGGCATGAGTGTCAAAGAAGTTGGCATTGAATAGGCAGTGTTGTTGACATAACACCCCGATCCCATTTAGAAAATGGGAAAAGGAGAGTTGATGATGATGATTATTCTTAAGTGTGAGGCACAGAACAGTGAGCCTGAATGTGTGAAAATAAGGATTCGCGATGACTGTATCATGGTGTACTCCATTGTCTCTGCGGTGTGGTGATATCATAGTTAGTATATGTAATAGTCGGAATACAGACAGGTGCAGCACCCACAAAAGATAACTTTAAGGGAGGATTCGTTGGAATTTACTGTTCTTTCTTTATTTATTTTTTATAATTCTGGGACTCACAATTCAGAATTACAGTAGGGATCTTGCAGTGACATGTTCTTTATTGGCTACTGCTACTTCACTTGGGCATCCATGGCTCGATAGCAGTCAGGATTCTATGCTTTCTGGTGTGGTCCTGCAACAGTTGACTGAACATCTAATAGTCCATGCACCCCACCCCCACCCCCCATGCAAGACTTCAAAATCTCCCAGTCTACACCTGGCAAAGCAGAGCCTCCATGACTTTGTCCCACTTCTAGTCTTGTCCAGACTCTCATACTCCTGTCTTGAATTATCTGTAGCCTAATATGCTGTATAAATCCATTCCTCTCTCATAATCGCAGAGGTACTTTCCCTTGGTATTGACTCTGCTCTCTCCCCCAACCACTGTATGAAGCAGTTTTTTTTTTTCCTTGAATTTGATATTGTCCTTTATGTAAATTATTACTTCACCCCATCCCCTCTTTGTCATTCCTGAACAATATATAGTAAGGCAACTCTCTTTCCCATGCTCTCTTGTCATTCGCTGATGTTTCTGTATTATGATCAATGATCACCTTCCCCTTCTGCATCCCTGCCTACCATTCCTTTCACAGACTGCTTGAATTGCAATGTAATACTGCCCATTTTGGTTAGTCATTCTTTGTTCTTCTGACGTTTTGTGTGTCAGTTTTTTCTTGTATCTATTACTGACAGCCTACTCCTCTTTTCACTTCTGTGGCATCCTTTTTCTTTCCATCGTAGCTTAAAGATGTGGTCATTGAGATGTACCTTTCTAAGCCATCTTCAGGCACTGCTATAACTGCAGGAATTAGATAGGGTATGTCCCTGCCAGTGGAACTGATCTGTGTCCTTAATGTCTACATCATACTTCCATTTCCAAGCACTTCTCTATAGTCCATAGCCACACTCTGTCATTGTACTTCCGACTCTCCTCTCTTCTGAGTGTCCTGTCTGCTAATTCAGGTATATATTTTTTAAAATGTACCCGTCCATGTATCCTAGCATCTGTCTTTCATCCCCCTGGCCCTCTGCAGTTTTTCCCCTAACTAGCCAAATTATTACTTTCTGTAACACCAGTATTGTCCACTGAAATTCCTTTGGTGTACTGTAGCTCTCATATGGTCTGCAGCACAAAGACCTCTAAGTCAACTCCCTGCCCTATCATTTGCTTATCTCAGCTACCTCCTTCCTCTTCTATTCCACCCTATAGTGTTCATTTTACCTTTCCCCATTGTAGGATCCCATTCTTTTTCTATTTTAATAGTACCCTGCTAGCCTTCCCATTTCAACAGCCCTATTTACACAGTAGATTAACAAATGCCGATGACAATGCTAATGATGTTCATAACATCGATTATTACTGCAGTAGTCCTAGCTACAATACATGGGTTATATACTACCGAGCATAAAAGAGACTGCCATCTTCTAAAACTTCAGGGCATATTCCATATGTTCAAACCATTAGGCAGCTCGAGCTGAACTGCAAAAAAATACAGATTTGAATATTAACCCTTCAGAGCTTTCCTGCCTCTGAAGACTGTGTTCCTCTCTGGGCTTTCAAGGATCGAAGCTTGCTTGTGCTGTTCCTTCGTTGGTCAGATAAGTTCCCTTTGGGGAAAAGCCTTCCAGATTTAAAAAATATTGTTTCAATGTACTGTCCTGCTTAGGAAAGTTGTTTCAAATATAGAAGTTTATGTTTTAATGGACTGTCACAAGACTTAACTGTACTTTTAAATGGGACCACACTTTTTACTTTTCAGTATAAAAGTAGTTAAAAGTAGTTAAAAAATATTTTTTTCTGTGAAAACATTGTATTTATTTTACTTTCTCTGGCTGGTAAAGTGTACTAAAGTGCTTTTTGCTGTGTTTTTGTGGGGAAAAAATGACTTCTAACAACTTTAAAATTTTACCAGCTTATGCTGCTTGTATTCCCTGGGAAAGAGGTACCATGTTTGGCTTGACCATGGAACAAACTATTGGTCTTTCTTCCAGCCACAAAAAGAAAAAATTATAAGCAGACAGCCTTTGCCACCAAAGCAGGCTAGCAATTTGCCTCAGCCGCAGGTGAGTGACTCTGCTGTGACCAAAGCTGGTTCCTCAGACCACAGATCTCTTTAATGTAGCACCTACAGCCACTATGGACCTGGAGTTAGCTACATCCTCTTTGTCTGTTGGAATTCCCTCAGTGGCAAGGGAGAACCAGTTTTGTTGCTCATGGGAAGGGGAATAGGGAAGGCATTCCTGTTTCATCAGAATGTTGTGCTCATCCCTATGAAAGCTGCTGTTGCTGCCATTAACAAACTACTGGCCCCATTTTCTTGTCAAAAAGAAACAGAAAAGTAAACATGTATCTTCTCCTCCTCCTCAAATTTCTCAGAATAGGAGTAGTTTTCTCGACATGCCTCAGGGTCTACTTCAGGCTAATGATCCTTCTTATGAGGTGACTTCTACAAAAAGAAAGAGGGATGCCTCTTTTCCTGAGGAGATTCAAGATTCTGAATCTGGACAGAAGCTGGAGGAACAGATGCAAGGGTTTCTCCTCAGATTTCTGATTCAGATCGGAGAAGAGCATTTATCGATTTTCCCTCTGAGTGTTCCTCTTTCTCTGAGACTGTTTCCAGAATGTGCCAGTGTTTTCAGTAGGATAACACTGATGTCTCTCAATCTCTCAGAAAAAACTATGAGTTGTTACAGATGTAATTTCCAGTACCTTCACACATTCTTCCATTGTATGTCACTGTCTGCAATTTTCCTGACAGTCAGCCTGCTGCCTCTAAAAAGGCACATAAATTGTAAAAAAGTTACTCAGTCTTTTAACTTTTTATTCACTCATACCAAACCTTACCCAGCAGCCACAGCCTTAGCTAATCCTACCGCTGCTAAACATTTAGATAATTCCAATCCTACACTTTCTGACAATGATAGGAAAATAACATATAAGTAGGGGAAAATGGTGCATACTTCTGCAACTTTGATTTTTAGAATTTTGAATTTTCAGGTTCATATGTTAAAGTTCATTCTAATTGTGAAAGTATGAGAAATGGTATGCTTTATCTGCAGTTTCTTTTTGTGAGAAATAATCTGGTTTAAATGGTTTAATGTCTACCATTTTACAAGTCACAACCCATTGTTTAAAGGGTGTGTATGACTTTCTTGATATTTCTTCCAGGGTTGAGACCTCTGGTACTATTCTCAGAACCACACAGATGATATGAAAAAATAGATTTTAAATTCTCCATTAGACACAGATTTAGTTTTTGGTCCCTCTGCTGCAGAGATTATTGAAAAGTGTAATGAGAGGGGTAAGCTGATACAGGGAATCCTTAAGATTTTTCAGCACTCCTTTTCCAAATTGTTTAAGGCAATCCAGTTTTGTCAAGAAACAAAACAAACAGTCTCAGGAAAATGCTGGTAAATAGTCATTTGAGAAGAAATGGCAAGGGAGATCCAAAACGAATACAGCCACCCACCCCCCCAACCAAGGTTAGTCTAACAAGTCAGAATGACTGCTTAATGGACCTCATGCCCTCACTCACCCTAGCCGCCACTTTTCCCTTCCAGAAAGTCTGAATCTCAGCTTCTATTTTTGGCAACAAATAGTTTCAAACAAATGGGTTAGAAGATCATTCATCAAGGTTACAGATGACAGTGGGAAGAATTTCTTCTTTTTCAGGAAGATAATTCCTCATCTACCAGATCAAATTCCTCTATTTCCCCCTGTCCTGTAACATACGTTGCCTCGGGGAGTGATAGTGCCAGTTCCTCCTTCCCAGGTTGTGAAAGTTTTTATGCAGTGACATTTTTGGTACCAAGAAGAAAATGCTTGGAAACCAGTTCCAGATTTTTTTTTCATAAACATGTTTATGATAGTAATAAAAGTAAATATCCTCTCTCTAAGCACAAAACTGTCAGTGAAAAGCAACAAAAGTAAGAGCACTGACAGTACCACAGCTGGGACATTTATTACAAAAATAAAGAAAGAATCAAAACAAAGTTACAAAGAATAAATCCTTACAAAAACAGTGGTAAGCACTTTCAGGAATCTACCCCTTCATCAGACAACAGTTAAAAATCCCATGATTCATTAAATACTGGAGGTTAGTCACATGATGTTTCAAAATTTCAGTTGTACCCAATAAGGACATAATTAGTGCATCAGTACATATTAGCACAGTTATGCAATTAAAAAGACCATACACTAAATGAATTATAGCTAAGATAAATAAGAGATGTGTATAACCTTGCATGGTGTATAACTATGTATAATAAAAACCTTATAATCCTAGCGACAACACTATAGATCCATATATATATATATATATATATATATATATATATATATATATATATATATATCTATATATATATATATATATATATACATACATATATATAAAAAATATACATAAATATACAATACCAGTGCATCCAGCTTATATAGATACATACATTAAAAATTTTTATGTGAAATATAAAATGCTAATATATATATATATATATATATATAGAAATAAATAATCAGACAATCTAAAATACAATGTATAAAATATATGGAAAATGTATTGTAACATATTAAAAATCTAAAAATTCAAGAGAATCAATGTTTCAAAGGTCGAGCTTTTAAAAAAGGTTTAAGTGACACCATTTGATTCAACCCTGGGGACTTGTCTGCATTAAATCTAATAATCCATCTCTGCTCAGCAGCTTCTGTGTCATTAGATAAATTACCCCACCTTAATTTCTCAGACAATATTTGTAAAACCAGAAATTTAAAAATATGTTCAGGTCCTGTATTCATGTTGTGCATAGCAATCGCACTATTCTCCTTACAGTTTCTAATAGCCCTATAATGTTCCAGGATCCTGTCCTTCAGGCATTTATTGGTCTTACCTATGTAAAAGCTGTAGCATACTACACAGTAGGCGAAGTAGACCACATTTGATGTGGAACAATCAGCGTAGAGATTACTGCTATGGCTGAATTTCTTCAAGGGACGTGTAAAAGTCCTGCCATTGTGCATATGTTTACATGCTCCACAATTTCTACACATGTATGTGCCCAATCTATCTGATATACTGACAGTATTGGTTGCGGCATTACTATACTATTATAGTTCATTTCTCAATGTTCTATTGTTCCTAAAAGTGAAACTTGGCTTAGTACCAGTTATACCCTGTAGGTTGTCCGTCGTGGATAGAATACCCCAATTGTTGGTTACTACATCACATACTACACTTATGTTGCTTGCAAAAGTGAGTGGCATCCTAAGTGTGTTATCTGTGTCTGTATGTATATGCCTTACCTCATCGCGATCATTGACTTGCCCGCTTGCTCGAGTTGTAGTGTGCGTATCAAAATAGGGTCTACATCTACCCGTTCTATTGCTCCAACCATCTAGAATGCAACTATCTATAGTTCTAGCATCATAGCCCCTATTTAAAAACTCAGATTTAAATTGGTCCAGGGCTGTTTGTAGTTCATCATCATCATTAAACAGTCTCATAATCCCGTATACTTGGCCTTTGATGATGTTGACCTTGGTGTGGTTCGGGTGCATACTGGTGTTATGTAGGAACGTGTTTGTTTTTAACATGTTTCCTAAACAAACCAGTTCTAATCTGGTTTAATTCATCTTTTCTTACTTTGACGTCATGAAAGTCAATTTCAGTCATGGAATATTGAGAGGTAAATCTAAGAAATTGAGTGGTATTATTGAGGTAACTGAAAATGCATTTAGCTCTACCTCTGTACCATTCCACAGCAAAACAATATCATCCACAAGCCTAACATACCAGTCGATATACCTGCCATATGTACTACTGGTTAACACGTGTGCATTCCCATTGAACAAAGGAAAGGTTGGTGTAGCTATTCGCACAAGCTGTGCCCATAGCCAGACCAACCTTCTGTAAGTATTTCTGTTGTTGAAATAAGAAAACATTATTGGTCAGTACTATATCCAACAAAGCACAAATGAGATCACATTTGTTCTTGTTATAGTCTACACTGTGAAGTAGTTCCCTTATGGTCTCTATTCCCCATTCATTCGGAATCACCATCAATAATGATTCTATATCCATTGTTACTAAGAAACAACAATGGTTGGTATCTATATTCATCCATTTCATCCTAAGAGTTTCAAGAAAAAACTTAGAATCTCTTAGCACAGTCTCACAATTAGATGCAGTAATGAGCCATGTATGTACTTAACATCCATACATAGACTTCCATCCACCCCACAACATAACTGAATTTAACCAAAAATGTACAAGATTATAAATCCTGAATATGATGAAAGTAATAGCAGGATAATGATTAACTTGGCATATATCTCCCACCCCCAAATAATATCAGTTCTTGTCATGTAGGTTGTTTAGTTCATATTGCTTTTATATAGGTTCATAGATTAGTACTAGGCTACTTGCCTTTGTGGGCCATTTTAAGCCTAGCCAATTACCCCATGTGAGACTCAAACCCTGCACGTTGTGTCTGTAAGGCAAACACCTTAACCATTATGCCAATCTCCCAATGTAATTTATTGAAACATTTTATATATATATATATATATATATATATATATATATATATATATATATATATATATATATATATATATATAACTTTTTATGTATTTAGATGTATTAGATGTATAGATATATATATATATATATATATATATATATATATATATATATATATATATATACATTGTATAATATATACTACTGTATTTTAGAGGTTTTAGTCATGTTGCTTTAATTAATATATGCATGTAGTTAACTAACTGAGAGAGGTAGCAATAGATGATTGGCTCCTTGATTATATAAATTTTGACTTTGTAAAGGTGGCAGTTGAAAGTCTAAAGAAGCGTTTATTACAATGTGAAAGCACTTACTGGCCATTTGTATCATTTTTGACTGTTTCATATCTTTCAGAATAAAGCTGTTTTAGTGAAGAGGTCAGCTCCGATTGTCGTGTTGTGCCCTTGAAGTCTTGGATGTTTTGGATGTGATGAGTGTCGCTGCAAAAAATGATGTTATTTGATTTTTTTACCTTTACATGCCACGGTGGTATGGCGGTAGCATTGTTACCTCACAGCAAGAAGTTCTCCCATTCAATTCTCGGCTGGGCTTGGGAGTGCCTTCTGTGTAGAGTCTGCATGTCCTCCCCGCGGTTGGGTAGTGTTCGAAAGACATGCGTGCATAAATGGGCATGCCTTCATTGAAGGTTGAGCATCGAACTGGCACCTCAGCATTTCGTAAAAATCTACTGCCAATCATTAGCGGACCGGAGTTCCGCTGTGGCGACCCATTACCGGGAAAAGCCGAAAGACAAACAACAGCATTTTGCATGCACAGTTTCTGTTTCTTGGCCACTGTGCAGCAGCATGTGAATGTTGGTATTTTTGTCATTTTTACATTGACATTTTGCATGTTGATATTAGGTGTATTCAATTTGTAGAACTACATACACACACACACACACACACACACACACACACACACACACACACACACACCCTGGGATTCAGCAAGCAATCCAAGATTAGTTATAACAGCATGCGTAGATATTCCCATTAATCCAAAACACCAGATTTGGAACAGTTGCATAGCAAACAGAACACATGCATATATGGAACCACAGTGGTCATTACAACGGCATGCAGGTTACATTGATAGCAACAGACCACACACACACTGTTTTAACATGGAACATGAATAGAAACATATTTCAATATTTGTTGAACAATAGGATATATGCCCCAACAGTAGGTTTGGTGCAAATATACCCATTGATTTGTGTGTTTAGATTATTGTTGCAGATATGGTGGGGGGGGGATGTCAATTAACAACTTTTATATCCTTGCAGTATAAGGCCCTCTGACCTTTTTTCCTGTTTATGTCTTCCAGGTACAATGTCCCATGAATGGCTCACTGCATATACACCCCAGGAAAATTATGTCATTATAAACTTAATCATACTACGTCACCTGATCCTATTTGGATGCATGGTCGATAATTTGCAGGAGAGGACCGCCCTGTGGAACAAGCTCGTCCACATGGTAAATGATGTCGGCCTGCATAACCGCAGTTATGAGCAGGTGCAACATTGGTGCACTGACCTGATCTGCCACACCTGTCAACGTGCTGCTCCAGTTAGGAGGGACCAGCTAAGCACAGGTGGGAGTCATGCCATCCAGCCCCCACTGACACATGCTGAGGAGGTCCTTGCCAGCCTTGGGGCACCTGCCCGCCAGCCAAGCCAGAAACCTGAATATAGCATTGTGGAAGTAGCTGCCACCCACACAATGGACGAGGAGCATGCAAGTAAAGCCCCAGGGCACATTAGTAGACTACTGTTGCTTATCCATCTTCATCTGTAAAGTATCTTCATGCATATGTCAGATAACATAGTCTGTTGCTGCAGTGTAGTAATGAACAGATGTGCATAATCTCTAGTATTGTGGGTCTTTATGGTTGATGTACTGAAATGCTGCTCCCACCCTGTACCAATGCCACAGGTGTGGCTACTGACATTACATCTCTCACACAACTATGTAGATCCCTCAGGTATACAACTGGGGAAGCAAGTATGGAGTTGTTTTGTTCAGGTTTGCCAATACACCGGCCATGTTATGGCCATGGTATTTGCCATGCACACATTTAACACAGCTACCCATAATGCATGCTGTACATGTTCACTTATTGTTGCTGCTAACTGCACTACATCACAGTGGTCACCATGGTGGCATATCTGAAGGGTATGTAAGAGTCCTGTAGTATACCTAACAACCTGGTAGTGCAAGATGTGTGAACAGAGATGAACTGTGGAACAAATGGCCTACAGTAGGGACATGTCTGAAACATTACCCTTATACAGTGGCTACAACAGTGTATACACCACTATTACAATGGCAACTGTTCCTGATCTAAACAACGGCAAATCACAATACCACATTCCACACCTTTTACAACTTGTAATGTGATCCTAGCATGAGCAATGAATGTGCCCTATGGAATCCTATGTTAGGACAACAAATATGGGGAATACCAATCTTATCAAACACTGGAAGCATGTGGACACACTCCAAATAACATTGTGGAAGCAGCTTTTGAGTTACTGACAGCATTCACTCTTCTTGGGTACACACCTTCCATCAAGTACAGGTCCTCATTGTCACACCAAGTAATGGTCTGCTGTCAAAGAAGTATGTCCATGACATTTGCCCACTCACCTGCAACAAAGGCAGTCGTGGCTTGGACACATCTTACAAACCATGGAATGGATCCCATATCCAAAAGGCAGCACTCAGGAGTGGGAGAAGCAGCCTTACCTCACAATTTGCATATACCATGGCAAACAGTGCAGACGGTCATGTATGCGTGTATGAAGTATGGGACAACATTAATGTAGAAAATAAACAGATACCCATCCAAGACAGGTGACACCACATGTTGCAAACTGGTCACAGAGGCTGCCCAAAAACACGCAGCAACACTGAGGGACTTGCAAGAATGTCTAGCAAGTACTGCCTGTGCAGTACCTGTGTCAAAAATTGCCTGGAATCTGCATAAGTGTGGCCTATGGTTAGGGTAATCAGATGGAAGAGTTGTTCCACAGAAAACATCATCAAGGGCTCTCTACAGATAGCATATGCATAACATCAAGTCTCCCAAAGGCATGTGTTGCAATGGTGTACTGAGACCAATGCTGAAACCTACAGACAGTATTAATAAAGATACATGTGGTGCACAAGCAACACCTCACTCAATCTCAGGCGCACCATCCCCATTTTTACCTTGCTGGTGCCAGTGTACACCTTTAGGTTTGCTGTTCATTAACAGGAACTAGGCAGGTAGACATGGTATTCTGAATTTGGAACACTGCAAAATGACACTTGTGTGGCCAATAGTTGTCAAGCATCTGCAATAAGGCTGAGGATGGGGGGGGGGGTGTCATCCTGAAACACAACAGTGAACTGAAGCATACATCCAAAGCTTGCTAAGAATGGCTGTATCTGAACACAGTCAAGGTCATGAATTGTGCCAGACATAACCCTGACTCCAAAACAATAGTGAAGGCACTGTGTGACCCCCCCAAGGGCTGTGCACATGAGCTGACCTTGCAATTCTGCAGATTTGGGGGACATTTGTAGGGTGGAGTGACCAAATAATGGCAAGTGAATATGAGCCATGCTAGTATACCCCTTCCAGGAATAGTGACTGCTGTAGTTCACTTAACAGGTACTGCAATAAACCATTGTGTTAAGGGTGTGCACACTTATGCAACCCACATATTGTATGCATCTCAGTCAGCATTTGCACGGCACACATATTTGTTTAATACTGCATTTGATTACACAGGTCATATGTCACATATCTGGTGTGTGTAATGTTAACATATGCAGTATTGTGGCCCCATTGCATGTCATGGAAGAAGTTGGCATGTCAACAAGGTTGTGTACACTCCTCATATCCACAGTAAGCTTTGAAGGTTGTCAGTGTAATTGGATTTTATTGCTCATACATGCACTGCTGATGATGAGATCTGCAAATCAGAGGTGAAGCATTAACAATTGACATCAGTCCTCATGTCATCCCAGGTATGTGTCAGACAAACACATAGGGGCTGTGAGCAACAGAGCAAACATAACTGCCACACATATACACATTCAGCAATGGTGTGTACACTTATGAGTTATGGTGCACAGTACATGCCAGGGTGCAGTACAGGTGCACAGCAATACTGCGTACATGGGTGCAGTGTGTTCCATGGGAAGGGGCATCACCTACTAACACAACTCATGCATCACAGAGATGTATAATGTTGGTAACAAGGATTGAGTATAGCTGCAGTGCATGCTGTTGAGTGCCATATGTCATGCATGTTGACTGTTGGGTAATGAGAGGTCTGTGTAATATCTTTGTGCCACCTCACCTGTGTGTCTGTGTGTGTGTGTGTGTGTGTGTGTGTGTGTGTGTGTGTGTGTGTGTGTGTGTGTGTGTGTGTAGAGGTAAGCAATAACGTACAGGTCTTAAATTACATTTTTTGTTTTCACCTCACAGGTGGCGAGGTGAGTCAGGGTCCCTCCCGCAGGCAAATTGATGTTAGTGTCCATACAGACTCTGACAATGATGATAGGTATGGTGAGGCACATAAAGGGTTGTCAGTGGCTGAAGCTGTGCCATCGGTTGATATCCCACTTTTATCCACCCCATCCCCACACACAGTCACAATGCCTATACATACTCCATCACCAGTGGCCATAGATGAGGGACAGTTGGCGGGTGGTGGCATGGGACAGGACAGTGTGGGGACTATGGCAAATGTGTCTGTACACAGCAGTTATAGCCGGATGACCAGTGAGGTACCACACAGGCAGATGTACAGGGGTGCTCATAGGAGGACTGCTGGCCATCATGCCCCTGGCAGAAGTGCCACAGCAGGTATCACCAGATGTATGTTTTGGGCCATCATGGAGGCACAGGCACGTATGGAACATTACACTAGACAGAGTCCGAGGCTCCAGAGGGCTACTCATTCTGCTGTACTTGACCACATCCATGATCTAGCAGGTGCCCACCATTATTTTGCAGAGGTCCTGGATAGACGGTTGGGTGAGATGGTGGAAATCCTCGATCATGTGGTGTCTGTGTTAGAGCATATGGTGGGAGTAGGGCATCAGCCATGTGGACATAGGTCAGCAACTCCAACAGGTGGAGGTCTACATGGACATGCAACAGGTCACAGCCGCTCCCATAGTGGCAGTACCAGCACTGCAGGGGGGTGCTGTCCACACCACAATGTAGCAGGCCATGTGCACATGGTCCTGGCCAGTCCCAACAGGGAAGCGGATCCAGCAGACATTTGTCATCATCAGGGGAGAACTGTACACCCTGCCATATACGGTCTGCAGCTGTCCAACAAACCCCTGTATAGGGCAGCCACATGGCAAAACTGTGTGCATACATACACACACATCACCAACACAGCTAGGGCACCTCCATACCCACACACACCACATATGCACAGCCCAATTGATAAAGAACCCCCTAGCACACACACATGATGTCAACCTAACTGCTCAGTCTAGGTCTCTAGCAAACCTACAACACACCCTGTGCATATGATGATACCTGTGCCACACCCCTGTCATCCATACCATCAATGCAGGGACATCCAAATATGGTTCTGATGCACAGGGTGAATGTACTAAGGTTTAGCAATGTAATGCTGTTTAACATGTTTTCAGCTGGAATGCTTAATGCTTACATGTCAGGATTTGTAGCTGTCCAGCCATGACACATTATAGCTGTTATTAACACTGACTGATTCTGGTCTCCATAAAATATTCAGTTTGTGATGTAGGTGTCTGTGTGTCACCAGGATGTTGGTTTGCTGTCCTTTCCTACAAGGAGTGTGGCACTGTGGTGACACATTGACTGTGTCATATCCTGGGTACAGCTAAACACAAGAAACAGGCCTGTATAACAGTTACTGGATGTGCCACATGGCTGATAGGTCTGAGGGGTGTATACAGGTGATTGCATAGTGGCTGATGTCAGCAGTTCTTCTACAGTGGACAATGGTAAGTGTACTGGGTGGCATACACCAAATGTTTGTGAATAACACACACACACAGAGGCTTTAGTGTTGATTCAATACACAGAAAATACTGTACACAGGGATGCACTTAATTTTGCAGTGAACTCATTTTGGCCTATGTAATTCCACCAAGACAAAATAGACAAAACATCACATTAGTAAATAATCAGTCTGCTAGTTTAATGTCATTGACGATGGTACTGGCAGGGTATGTGTCCTCTTCCCCAATGTGATGCATTCCTGGAGGTGGTAAACATAGGTGTGCTGATGTGGTTGGCACAACCCTCCAGTTTGGATGGTGTGGGGTGGCATAGAACCACACATAGTGTGATTGACAACTACTTAACCTGTTAACATAAACTGTACAGTATAACAGCAGACTAAGCAGGGGGATACACACAATAACCCCAGCGAGGGTGGTTGTGCCCAGAACTACCACACCCAACTATATATACCAACTCCACTATCGCTGTACAGCTGTACAGTGGGGAAGAGGACATTTACACATCTAATACTAATTTTGATGGAATGATGGAATGAATTCCCACAAGATGATTCCTTTGAAATGTTAGCTTTACAGTTGCCATGTCTGGGATTAGAACTCCTACCAAACGAGTATGCTATACTATAGCATTATGTGGTTATCGCAAGCGCCACAGAGCTTAGGGTGCTTGCACTTGTCCAAAGGGTTTTTTCAAGGTGACTGACATCAGAAGGCTTGCTAAAGTAGGGCAATGGGAGATGTAGTAACTGTGAATGGCCTCAAAATCATTCATCTCTACACACAAACACACACACACACACACACACACACACACACACACATACACAGTTTCACAGTTGCCATGTTTGGGATTAGAACTCCTACCTAATTATTTTTATACACTACAGTATTACACACGTATTGCAAGTGCCACACAGCTTATAGGGCTCAGACTTGGCTAGAGGGTTATTTTAAAAGATAGTGGGATACTGTAACTATTGTGTCTGTGCTGCTTGTGTTACATGGTTGGTGTTTGTAGAGATATTCAGACATATGTACTGTTTTTCACTGTGATGTATTATGTCATCAACTACTGACAGATATACTTATTTGCTCACAGTTATTTCCTGGGAAATACAAGATGAATGAAGCTGTGTCCAGTACTGTGGTCTGCAGCCTACATATTCTTGCACACTCAT
Organism: Protopterus annectens; assembly: GCF_019279795.1. NCBI lineage: Eukaryota > Metazoa > Chordata > Ceratodontiformes > Protopteridae > Protopterus > Protopterus annectens. Next base: position 1,266,090,728 of record NC_056733.1, on the reverse strand, counting down.
GCCATTCTGGAGGGGTAGCTGCAGACATTTGCTGATGGGTCTGTCTAAATGGTCCAACACCTTGGTACTGTGGTGGCTGAGGATCCCCTGCTTGTACATGTATCAACATAACAGAATAGCCATATCCTGCTCTGGCCATACCTCTCAGCTATACAGTTACCCAGAGGCAGAGCTCTTATATCTGGTCAGTTCCCCTTCACATTGTGGTTTACAAGCAGGTTTGTAGTCACCCATTACTGGGTTTGCAGGCAGGGGTAGTATGGGCACACATCAGAGTTTCAGACTTCACACTTTCCATGATGTCCATGCATTTACACCCCTCCCAGTCTGTTATTCTATCCTCTTCCTAACATTATGCAAGCAATATCTGAGAAGTATCCCTATAGTTGTCCCTTCATCACAGTGGTATTTAGAGGTTGGTCCACAGTTCATGCAGTAGGACATAGTGGGCATGCTACTGGGATTTGTCAACATGGCCTTGCATTTGTGTTCTGTGGATTGTGTTATGTTGTTAGTTGAGACCCGATGAGATAACATACATTGGCAGTATGGGTAAGGCACAGGCCTTTGACAGAGGACTGTAGGGCATTTGGTAGTGATGCAGGTGATCTGTAGCATGCCAGTGCATTCTGTCACTCCTACATTCGCAGGCTTCAAGCCACTGGATTCCCTTGGGGTTACCGGTTAAGTGTGTGAGGTGTTATGGCAATAGTTTCTGTTCATATTAATCCATTGATCTGGATGCTGGCAGGATGGTGCTTACAGCTAGGGACACAACGGCATGGGACACCTCTTCAGCATGCTGCATTCTGTGGGTATTCCCATACAGAAGTCAGGGTCATACTGTACTCATTCCGAAAAGCATGGATATGACCTGTGATAAACCTGTGGCTGATGGTGGGGTGAGCTGAATGCATGTGTGATAAGGAAGCTTCTTGCAGATGACTCACAGATATACCTGGAACATTCCCCTTATGCTGCCTTGTGCTGGGACATTGGCAGTCTCTCATTACTTTATAACTATGCCTTTTGTGGTCTGCCAGTGATTGGCCAGACTACATCAGTATTCCATACTACACAGACAACTAATGTGCTGCTAACCTGTATGTACAATTCCAAAGGTGTGTGCAGTTGACAGTTACATTTTATGTACTCTGTCTCGGGTACTTCCACCTGTGTACTGTGTGTATGTCTGGGCCCACATTCATGGCACATCCATCTTTCAGATGGTGACAGATATTGACATCTGGACAGTGAGCATGGACGACTGCTGACATGAGTATTGCTGAGATGCATTGTGGCTGGCACTGCAGTTGTCAGAACATGGCCCTGTCATCAACAGTACTGGCCATCGGCCACAGAGACACAACCCTTCAGGCCTACATGCTGACTACTTCCAAACAATATTGAACACACAACATCCTAACACACAGATCCCTGTATATTGTAAACATGCAACAATCCATCCTGTAAATTGGACCAGCTCAGGTAATCTGTGCTCCACTGTTAGTAAACCCACACATATATGTTACTGCATTTCTACATAGGATTGTGGGGGGGGGGGGGCACACCTGACAACTGTAAACATTTGCTATGATGGTACTGAAATTTCAGGTACTCTGTTGGCTTCCATTTCGTTTTGTATTCTGATGTATCATGCAGACTAGAGGCATATCAGTAGAGTACAGATCTTAGGTTTTATTGACCTACATTTCAGTTTCCGACTTCTTACCCTTCAGAACTAACATACAACTGCCAGACCTGTTGTAGTCTTTCTGTGTAGGTCTGGAGGGGGGCTATTCACCATTGCCATCAATTGGAGGCCTTAGCCCAGCCTTTCTTTATGGTCATCTACACCTGTCCAGCTGGCTGAGGCTGGTGTTGGGTATGCGAGCCTCACTGACATGCATGTGTGTGTCCTATGGACACACATTTGGGCCACCACATGTACTGCAGTGGGATTTGTCACCTTGTCTAGTACTGCCTACTTTACTGACACCAGTATTTGTAATGGATTTCATGCTGCCCATACAGGTGTCCACTATCTGCTGCCATCCCATTCAGCCACCTGATTCCCTTGCATGCTCACATCCATACCATAGATACAACTAGCAGAACATACTACTCCATTCAGCAATTGATAAGAAGAGTGACTTACCTTGTTGTTGTGCCAGTATTGAGGATGGTGCTGGAGGGTTGACTATGTCGGATGCACATAGTACACTCCCTATACATGGTAAAACACAGGTAGTGTCATGTTTGGCATCCCTTTTACTGTGCAAGTCAGAGAGTGGTGTCATTCCCTGGGTCCCTATCGTGTCAGTGTATGTGCTATGCGTTGCCTCTTTGCCAAAGCTTGGGCATACTGGGCATGCCTCCTTCTGCCTACATGGGCAGGCTCAAGTTGATCCTCCTTTGAGTCCCTCTGTGCCTGTGATAGCCTTGGCAATGGTGGGGGGCAGTGTGGCCCTGCCCCATGCTGTTCCTGCTGCAGCTGTTTCCACAGGATCATATTGTGTAGCAGGGTCTATATTATAACATTGAAGTGTCAAAACTTCGAATGTTATAACATCGAACCCAAAACCACGAAAGCTGAAAACCCCAAAGACTGAGAACAGCGATTTTTTTTCCCTGGGAAAGAAATCGCTGTTCCAGTACAAAACATACAACCACTACAAACTATTTCTAATGCGGGGGGGCTTCGCCCCCTTCACCTCCCAACATGGGGGGCTATGTCCCCCACACACCCCCCTACTTAAATATACCAACTCCAAGATCACACCACAGTAGAGGAAACAGCGAAGCTGCAGAAATGGCCCACCAAATTCATTCCCTGGGAAAGAATTTGATGTTCCGCGGCTTCAATATTGTCAGTCTTCAAGGTTTCCGGTTTGATGTTATAACATTCGATGTTTTGACACTTCAGTGTTATAATATAGACCTGTGTAGCATAGCACATACAATGAACATATGTGTACACATAGCTGGAGAGTACTGCAAGGCTCCACTGGATATGTCCAGGCAGTGGAACTGTGACTTGAGCATCCCAAACACACACTTTATTATGATTCTGGTTTGTGCATATGCCTCATTATGGAGTTCTTGTTCAGGTGTGTGTGCAGTTCTGATGGGTGTCATCAGCCATGGCTCCAGTGTGTAACCAGCATCCCCCACGAGGTGGCCACATGGGATGTCCCCACTGGCAAATTTCTGGTACAGCTGTATCATATGCCAGATGTGGGAGTCGTGATAGCTTCCAGGGCTGCCAGTACACACATTCAAGATAATGATAATGCCCTGGGCATCGCACACACAACCTGGCAGTTGATGGAGAGGAAGCCCTTGCGGTTTATGTAGACCCTACTCCACTCGCTGGGTGATGCTTTGATGTGTATGTGCATGCAGTCTATAGCACCCACTACCTCAGGGTATTCTGCTATTTGGTGGAATAGACGCATATTGCTGGGCAACGCCTCACAGGTGTTGAGGAAAGATATGTGCTCACCAGCATGTGCTGACATGGCATCCAGAAACAGGTGGAGTACCCTGGATGCTGATGCCTGTGAGATCCCCATGATATCCCCAGTTAGCCTTTGGAACTCAAAACTTCAAATGTTATAACATTGAACCCAAAACCACGAAAGCTGAAACCCCCAAAGACTGAGAACAGTGATTTTTTTTCCCTGGGAAAGAAATCGCTGTTCCAGTACAAAACATACAACCACTACAAACTATTTCTAATGTGGGGGGGCTTCGCCCCCTTCACCTCCCAACATGGGGGGCTATGTCCCCCACACACCCCCCTACTTAAATATACCAACTCCAAGATCACACCACAGTGGAGGAAACAGCGAAGCTGCAGAAATGGCCCACCAAATTAATTCCCTGGGAAAGAATTTGATGTTCCGCAGCTTCAATATTGTCAGTCTTCAAGGTTTCCGGTTCGATGTTATAACATTCGACGTTTTGACACTTCAGTGTTATAATATAGACCTGTGTAGCATAGCACATACAATGAACATATGTGTACACATAGCTGGAGAGTACTGCAAGGCTCCACTGGATATGTCCAGGCAGTGGAACTGTGACTTGAGCATCCCAAACACACACTTTATTATGATTCTGGTTTGTGCATATGCCTCATTATGGAGTTCTTGTTCAGGTGTGTGTGCAGTTCTGATGGGTGTCATCAGCCATGGCTCCAGTGTGTAACCAGCATCCCCCACGAGGTGGCCACATGGGATGTCCCCACTGGCAAATTTCTGGTACAGCTGTATCATATGCCAGATGTGGGAGTCGTGATAGCTTCCAGGGCTGCCAGTACACACATTCAAGATAATGATAATGCCCTGGGCATCGCACACACAACCTGGCAGTTGATGGAGAGGAAGCCCTTGCGGTTTATGTAGACCCTACTCCACTCGCTGGGTGATGCTTTGATGTGTATGTGCGTGCAGTCTATAGCACCCACTACCTCAGGGTATTCTGCTATTTGGTGGAATAGACGCATATTGCTGGGCAACACCTCACAGGTGTTGAGGAAAGATATGTGCTCACCAGCATGTGCTGACATGGCATCCAGAAACAGGTGGAGTACCCTGGATACTGATGCCTGTGAGATCCCCATGATATCCCCAGTTAGCCTTTGGAACGTACCTGTGGCTAGTATTCTTAACCCTATGCATATCTTGGTATCCACTGGGATGGGTTTCCCTCTGTTGGTTCTGTGTGTGAAGCGTGGCCGGCACAGCTCAACAATTTGCTGTAAAATGTCCCTGTCCACCCTATTGCACTCCATTATCTCCAGCTCATGTAGCTCCTGGTAGGTTACCCTGGGTCTGTACACTCTTCTCCTCCTCTTCACTGTGGGTTGGTCATCAGCATTCACATCCTCATCAGCCTTAGTCTCTTCGACATATTGATGTATGAGAGCAACAGCAGCCCCTAACATTTTGTTAGTTTGGTCAGGTAAAATTTCCCCATCTGTGTACACTGGTGGTGTAGAGTTTGTGGGAAATACCAGAGTGAAATGTGTTTGCATAGTTTATAGTAGTGTGCTGGGCTGGGCTGCTGCCTGTGTAATTGGCTAATTCTGATACATTTCACCTGCCAGCTATGCTAGTTCTCTTTGATTGTCTTCCTACTGCTGTTTTCCCTTCCCATTGCCTTCCCATTTGAGCCCCGAGGTGTGCCGCACATACCCAGTGCTCAGACATGAACAGAGCTGCAATTTCCTGTGTTTTTTATTTTTTTGGTTTAAAACCTGGTTCGTGGCACGCACATTGGTTTAGGCAATGTAAACACTGCTAGGCAGACTCAGACACACACCCCCCTTCTTTAGCTGTGCTTAGCTAAGGGCAAACACAGGCTACAGAGCTCCAATAAGCTTACAGCATGTATGACACTTCCCCTTATGAGATCCTTTACCTCTTATACTTATACCGTGGTGTTGCTGCACCTACACAGTTGGGTGCAAGCTAACACTGAGAGGAATTCTGTGATTCAGTATCAGTCCCCTCATTTGCATAAAACAGAATGCTAATTCATAGTTACCACATTCACACTGGGCCTTCCCCCTTAGCAACCACTATTCCCTGATATTGTTGTCGTATGCATGCCATTGACAACCATGGCAAATTGCTGATTTGGGTTTAAAAGCTTATTTCCAACTTTTTTTTAGATTTTTGAACCAATCCTGTTTGCACTCCACTGCCCTACGCTTAAACAGCCAAAATCGGCCAAAAAAATAAAAGTTATTTTTTATAATTTTGCAACTATTTCCCATGCCAATGGCCATATATTTGGCCATTGGCATGCCTACTACATTGAATGCATGCTTTCTTTGGAGTTGTTATGCCTTCGTTTTGAAATTTGCAGAAATGTATTTGGTTAGTAACCGAATACATTTCTGCAGGTTACACTATTCCTGCACAGATGCCTGCCTGCTTCCTGGATCGCTACTTCATCTCATTTGCATGGTTTTCACCAGCAAATGGAGTAATTATCATATAGCAGTGGTGTCCATGCAGGAATAGTGTAGGAGTGCTCGTGCATGTCCTGGGAGCTCATTCCTGGATCGCTCGTCGGCCATATTGCGTGCAGCAGCTCTTGCACTATTCCTGCACACCGCACAGAGCTTGCTGAATCCTGGGAACACACACACACATATATATCTATATCTATCCATATATATATTTATATATGTGTGTGTATATTTTCCAAACTTAAAAAAAAATCCTTGTTTGTGAAGCAGGTGTGAGAAGTATTTTGTAATAAAGATATATATTTTTAAAAGGATAGAGAATGTTTTACAGTTTCAGAAAATAAGTTAATGCAGCATGAGCTTGTAGTAGAATAACACTAAACAATGTTAGATTGTAATACTTTGTTATGTGGTTTAAACAAAGATTAGCCTATATTCATTTGTTTGAAGTTTTACACCATAGCCATCAAAAATTTCAAACATCTTCACTTAATTTATTGGTATTTTGTATTCTTCCTATGGGTGTTATGTACATTATGCTTTATCTTGTAAAGTAAATGGCACAATGTCAACTGTAAATGCATGATTGTATAACATCAATTACTAGGTGTCATGTCATAACATATGCATTTCTTTGAAAGTGCAGTGCATGCAGTAAATGTATTAAATAAGTAAAAACATTAACAGGTGTATGCTGTAAGCTTTAAAGGTTAATAGTATATTAATGATGTCCAGTTTGGCAAAACTAAAGGGGATTTATTCCAAAGCATTTTTGCCACTACAGTAATTAAAATGTATGTTGTACATTGGTGAGGTAAACAGTTTGAACAATGAGGCAAAATGCTAAGATTCATAACAGTAACACTGGCCTTCACTGGAGACCATTCTATTTGTTCTGAGTAGAGCAGACCACAGTCACTGCTGTTCACCAGTGATAAGTAGACTGTGGATAATCATCTGAGAGGCCAGCTTCTTGTCAAATGTTTTATCTGATGTGTTCTGTTTTCCCTATGTACAGTAATGGGGCATATAATTTGGCTTGTTAATTTTGGAATCCAAGCTGAAATCCTGAGACAATTCAGTTTATTCAACCAAACACAAATTTCACAGATAGCTGCCAAAGTTATATTAAAGACAGTGAAACAGCCAGGGGCCCACCCATGCCCAATGTTAGTATCAGAACACCCTTAGTAAGAATTTGGCAAGAGATGATCTAACATGGCAATGAAGTTTGCAAACAAGCAGTGCCCCACAAGGATGAATTGTAAGACCATTATTTTTTGCAGTCATCATAAACACAATGTAAGTTGATAAACTATTAATAAGAAATCAATGCTTGTACAACTGAACCAATATTTTTATGTATAGGACCTTGATGCAACACTATCATTGCAGATTTTGATTCATTATAAAAAAATGAGCACAATTTCATGCTTTATATATGAATGCATAGCATGGATATAGTGATGCTTATTACATATCTTCAAAGATAAGTATTAGTGACACAAGATTACATTCATAGAATTTAGGTGCCACGCAGAATTTCTGCAAAAACGTGATCAATATCAAAAGTGTGATCAGAAAAGTTCAGGTAATTTTATTTGCATACTAAGATCAAGAGGGCAGTCTCTAACAGCATTGCAGTTAGTTCAGGGTATATATCAACTCAGATTCAGTATTTCTATAACAAGAGTTGTTAGGGCACAATCCACTATGCTGGGTAAAGAGGACAAATCCCCTTCCCCCACAAAAACGTTAGGGCAACTTTCAGTTTTTAGCATATCACTGACAAACCACACTTCCGTGATCACACATATTAGTGCACATAATTTTCCCATAGCTTTTATATATTTATTTTTTATTTCAGTTTAGTGACCGGGGAGGTCCACTGGGCTCGAGAGCCCATTTTCAGTGGAGGCCCAGGGAGAAAAGCTCCACAGTACAATGTTAAATCACATAATGAAAATACTAATAAAATACAAAGAACAATTATTACAATCAAAATAGGTGGAAATTCTACAAAAACAGTTGGTATACAGTATGAATTCATTTAAAATTAAGCAACTAAGATGTTAAGAAGACTTGTCCAGGAGGGCGACAGGCATAGAACATAAGGATTAGAAAAGGGGATGTTAGTTACATTATCAATGTATGACTAAGAGGCAAATTAGAGAGGTAAAAAGTTTAGCCAGGAGAGAAGGAGGAGGGGAACTTGGGAGGTATAGAATGAAGAGTACAGTTACATTTTCTTTGAGTGTGCAGGTGGCAGTGGAGTTGTGTTTTGAAGGAGTGTAGGTTGTCACAGGTCATCAGAGTGGAGGGCAGGGCATTCCATTTTTTAACTAGGGTAAAGGAGATTAGAAGCTGACCAGCTGGGCGCTTCGGTTTGTGGATGGATATAAGGTTTTGGTGAGAAGATCTGAGGGGTCTTGGGGGGGGGGTATAAGTTTGAAGAATATTTGATAGTGCGGGGCAGCTGCTAGGTTGAAATATTAGTTTGTGGGCTAAGACAATTTGGATGTAGCCTAGTTGATTAGGGAGTTCAAGCCAATTTAAAGTTTGAAGGGAGGTGCAGTGATGGGAGAGGGAAGTTGCCTTGGTGGTGAATTTGGAGATTTTATTGTAGCATACTTCCAGTTTGGTGGTTAGGGTGGAAGATAGATTTGTGAACAGAGGAGCACCATATAGAAGAGATGGGAGGAGACAGGTAGTGGCCAAGGTATGTCTAGTAGAGGGGGAGAGGAATTGTTTGTTTCTGTATAGGAGGCCGAGTTTTATGTGGGTTTTCTTGATGTTAAGTTGGATGTGGGTATTGAATTTTAAGTGTTCATCAATGGTAACCCCTAGTAGTTTGGCAGAGGGAACGATGTCAATGATGGAGGTGTTAAGGCTAGTAATTTGAAATTATTTTTTTTCAGTGGGGGTGGATTTAAAGTGAGTGAATAGAAGAATCTTAGTTTTGTTAGCATTTAGTGAGAGATGGTTTTGGTGCATCCATTTTTCAGTGGTTGAGAAGGCGGTTTGAGTTAGAGTCTTGAGTTCTGTAAGGTTAGAGGCATAGCAGATCAAAGTTGAGTTGTCTGCGTATTGGACAATTTTGGTATTGGGAATAGCTCAGTGGAAATCGTTAACGAAGATGTTGAATAGCAGCAGGCCAAGTATGGATCATTGGGGAACCCCTGTGGGGGTGGGAAGGAAGCTGGAGGAGGATTGGCCCCATTTCACGGCTTGGGACCTGTATGAGAGGTAGCTGGAAAACCAGGATAGAGTTTTTGGGGACATGTTGAGGTTAGATAGATGGTTTAATAGATGGGAGTGGGAGATGGTATCGAAAGCTTTAGATAAGTCTAATAGAACTGATGAAACTAAGTTACCAGAGTCTCGAGCTGAATTGACAGAGTGTAGGAAGGAGATAAGGGCTGTGTTGGTATTGTGTCCAGGGCAGAAACCGTGCCGGGTAGGAGAGAGCAGTTGATGATTGGTTAGGAATGGCATGAGCTGCAGGTGAATGCATTTTTCAAGAATTTTTGAGATGGGTGAGAGGATGGCTATGAGGCGGAAGTTGGAGAAGTTATAGTTTTTGCCACCTTTATGGAGTGGAAGAATGAAAGCAGAGCGCCATAGTTTGGGTACATAGGACTCGAGTAGTGATCTATTTATCAGGATGCTGATGGGGAGAGCAATACTTTTGGAGGCAATTTTTAAGAAGGAGGAGGGGATGTTGTCAGGTGCGTTGGTGCAGGGTTTGAGTTTGGAGAGAAGTTTTTTTATAAGGTAGGTAGACACAGGTTTAAGTTCAAAGATAGGAGTTGAGAGAGGTGAGGTGGAGGAAACTTGGGCTTTTCTGTCATGGAACCATAGAATGGTTGGATTTGATAATTTATTTAGGAACAAAAGTGGTTAATAACCTAGTGTTCCTGAACCAAGTTAGTAAATTCACTCGTCAGATATGGACAAGGCTAGTCATATTGTATTCTGTAAGACATAGTTGTATATCTCAAGTAATCATTTTGTTAGCTAAATTTGTCTTTATTAGATTATGGCTTGATAGTACGTCTAAAATGTTCACAAAGTATATTAAAATGTACATTATTCATAATTATGTACTATGGTCTGTGGTTACAGCTAATTTCTAGTTAGACTTGCCACTGAGGTTTGATTTAACTGTAAGAAGAGTTATTCATTAAAGGCAGTAGCACAAGCTATCAGGTTTGTATGTTTTTGCAGAAATTGTATATAAGAAGTTCCATATGTTACAACAGGTCTATTCATATGTAAAAAAAAGACAAAGTCTAAAACTACATTATTTTCTCTGTAAACATTGCTATTAAGTAAGAAAAAAAAGCATGGCATACAGTTACACACAGAAGCGTGTTACTATCCAAGTATTTATTTTAAGTGTGCATAACTTAATTTGAGCTTTTATTAAACTTTTGTGTGCATACTTAATGCTGTGTTTGAATCTGATATTTATTTTATGAAATTTAGGTAAAAAATGTTTGAATCTACATTTATACTCCAAATTTAGGAAGGAAGGCAAATTAAGGCAGGTTGAAGCAAAGGAAACCCAAAGCAGGGCAAGGGAAGGCCATATGATGAGGATGAATGGTGTTGCAGTGATGTGCTAGCTAAAGCTCTCCTTGTATACAGAGTAAACCTGATCTATTTTTGCTGCTACCTAATGTTGTAAGCCCAGGATAACAACAGAAAGAATGGAAGAATCAAATATGTCTGAAAATAGGACTGGCTTGAACTATGAATCCAATTTATCTTTAAAATCAGTAGAACTGTATAGTGTTTTAATCTGAAAAGTGAACATCATATAGACATATAATGCTGAGAGTGATTTACAGACTTTAACAATATTAATATTACTATAATTTTATTAAAATGCAAAAAAACAAAGATTCCAAGAGAGTGGCCAAGTTCTGCCTGGCCTTATACTGTGAGAGTGAATGCAGCCAGATGAATAGTGTAATTGCCACAGACTGTACCAAGACACTAAAGATATACATCCACCCAGTCCTTAAAGCTCTTGCATTTCATGATAGAGATGAGAGTGGGTGGGAAATACAGAATGTGGTATACTCTTCCTGTCATCCTGTCTCACAGCCATGCAGTGTTGCCAGGGACATGATAGGTTATCAATTTAGTCTGTGGCCCCAATCATCATGGTACAAGTAGGCAGGTGCCCATAAGTAATGATTATAGCCCCCAGAACCTTTGAATGCATGACACACATGCATCCAATCCCTAGAGCAGTTGGATTTCAAGATACAGATGGGGTCAGGAAGCTACAGAATGTGGTATGCCACTTATATCGCAGTGTCTCAGTATGACAGTGATGCCAGGGACCATCTGATATGTAATTTCTTAGGATCCAGTCATAGTACAAATAGGCAAGTGCCATTAATAATCTTGACAGGGTCATAATTTCTGTGCACATGACACATAGAGTTAAATAAGGTAACAAACTATACTCATAGGTTCATAGCTTCATAGGTAAGTGCTAGGCTAGCTGCCTAGCCAATTTCCCTTTTGGTGTTCAAATTAACCCATCCCAAATGATGTTAGACTGTCCTTGACCATCTCATGGTCGATAATTATATATTAGCCTTAGTGAGAATAACTGGGATCATACCACAGATAATCTGAGATGACCCAGGCATGGAATAAAGCACTTAGTAGCTGCCTCTATCTATTAGTACTACAGGGGGCAGTCCTGGGGAACTTTTTCTATTACCCATCCATAGATCCAAGTTGCACTTGAATATGAACAGGGTTGAGCTTTGTTTTATTTGGATGGGGAGTCTGTTCCAGAGCAGCAGTATCCTCTATGAGATATACCTGCCTCACCAAATCTTCCTTTTGATGTGGCAGAAGAAGTTCAAATCACGGGACTGAGTAATTCTGATGACATTTGACTGTCTGATGTGCACTAAATCCACCAGTAATAGGTCAAAGAATGCCTTGTATGCCAGACACCCAGTCACCTCTTAACAGTCTGTAGGATACTGAGTATAGTGGCAAGGCTTTGAGGTAGTCCATGAAGGAATATTGTTTAGGCTTTGTATCCATTCAGTAAGGAATCCCTGTGGGCGTTCCAATTGTTTCATGTGTCTGGACAGATACATGCCAAAGAACATTATACTCAGTGATTGTCCTAATGAGGGCAAAGTAAAGGGGGACAATGACATCCCTGGATCTAGACACAATCCCTTTGTTTATAAGCTGCCCATTATAGAAAGACGTTCTTACAACAATGGATATGTGTTAGTTGAAAGTTAGGTCACTTTCCATAAATGTGCTCACCTAGTTCAAATACCATCCCCTTTCCTGTTCTCCATAGTTTTGCATGGTATGTCAAGCCAATGCCTCTATTTCAGAAGTAAATGCCGTAGTACATGGTGCACCTTAACGGTAATGTACCTTGAGATGATGTCATTGCACATCATATCACCATGCAACACTTAACGTAAAATTCACAATAGCATAACTAATGCACATGTAGTGTTTACCCACTAGATGGTAAATTAAGGCTCCATTGGAGGTAACATTCTGGCAGATAGCACCACCATGGGATTATTCTAAATACCAGAATGCACAACAAATTATCAGTTAACCAAAATGTAAAAAATGGCTAATAAAAATAAATAAACTATCACTATGATATTATCCACTACAAGGACATTACCTAAACATATCTGAAGTTCATCACAGAACATCAAAAGCTGGTATGTTAAATTATGTGAGATACTTAGACACACAAGCCTGACAGAATGTTTTAAACCCAAAGAGCATAGAATAATCTATATAAAACATCTAGGATATTTAACTTCTCATGGCTATAAGTGGCAAAGACAATATGCATGCTGTACTTATTTATTTATTTATTTCTCTAAAAAGAACCTTTGATTCATTGAAGACACATATGCTGATGGGTAAATAACATGCCGTTTTTGTGAGAAAGTTAAGTATAGAAGAATATAGAAGTATAGGAAAAAAATGATATCTGCTTTTACTGTATTTGTGTTTCTTCATACTTTATTTTGCTTTTGCGTCATCTTAAAAGTACTCAGTTGTATTTATTACTGCTTGGTGTAACTCATTCTAAGCCTATTAGTTTAAGCACTTGGGCTTCAGACCAGTTGTTTTACATTAGGAAGGTTTGTGGTCTGCAATGTAGTGGCAGAACAGGTAGCTTACATCCTTCTAAGTTGGGAACTGCTGATTGAGGGCTCAGTGTCTGTTATTCTAAAAGTGTATTAATTCTGGTTTAAGCACTTGGGCTTCAGGCCAGTTATTTTACATTAAGAGGGTTCGTGGTCTGCACTCTTGTGGGAGGAGAGGCTGGACTCTGCCCTTCTGAGCTGGGAATTTCTGGTTAAAGGCTTATAGTACCTGCATATTTGAACTGCTTCTTACTGAAATTGGTACATCTTGTTTGCTGTAGCATAGACTAGGTCCAGGCCTGCTGAATCTAGCTTTGTTTGTATAACTTGAGCACTAATCCAGGCATTCTTTAAAGTATTCAATTGTATTTATTACTGCTTGGTAGTAACTTGATTAAAGTGTAGCTATCATTCTAAGTCTTTTGGATTAAGCACTTGGGCTTCAGACCAGTTGTTTTACATTAGGAATGTTTGTGGCCTGCACTGTGGTGGCAGAACAGGTAGCTTACACCCTTCTTAGTTGGGAACTGCTGATTGAGGTCTCAGTGTCTGTTATTCTAAAAGTGTATTAGTTCTGGTTTAAGCACTTGGGCTTCAGGCCAGTTATTTTACATTAAGAGGGTTCGTGGTCTGCACTCTTGTTGGAGGAGAGGCAGGACTCTGCCCTTCTGAGCTGGGAATTTCTGGTTAAAGGCTTATAGTGCCTGCATATTTGAACTGCTTCTTACTGTAATTGGTACACCTTGTTTTCTGTAGCATAGACTAGATCCAGGCCTGCTGAATCTAGCTTTGTTTGTATGCTTGTTGTTTGTTTGCTTGTTATTTCCCTGAAAAGCTAATTCCACCTAAAACGCGGCTTTTCAGCACTTCTGTGGATCCCTAGTGATATCTGCATTGCTTACTGTACTTATTTCCTTGTTTCACTTGAAACAAAGTTACTGTTTGTCATTTTTGCATTTAAGTTACCTGTAACACATTGCATTTAAGTTACCTGGCACTTGCTCACTAAAGCAATTATATAAGTCAGCACTAAAAAAATTAAAAGCACTACACCCTCACAAACTCCCCTTGAGTACCTTGCTCCCCATTGGCCCTTTTTGTCAATTATAAAGGAATTCCCAATACTATTCTAGCATGTCCAAAGGTCAGTTGTCAATCTCCTCTCTGGTCCAGCTGGCGAATCTGGGAATCTTGAGGCAATGTTACAACTGCCTCATGTACACAGACAACCATTTCCTCCTCCCAACAAATTCCAACACATGTGAGAGATGCAACCATATAGCCAAACTGGAGGCTAAGCTCTCTCAACTCAGTACTGGCATAACCAGTCAGGAGGAGAAGGAAACCACACTCACTACAATTCCAGTCTCACATAGACCTACCACGACAGCAAACCAAACACATAAACACACAAAAACATACTCGGAGGTTCTAAATAAAAATCTGCCTAAGCAGCAGAGACCTCCAAAGCAGACACCCAAGCAACTGCTACCCAGTGTGCCGAGTCACAGCCCTTAAGGCTAAACAACACACCTGATACACTTGTAATAGGTGACTCTATCATCAGGCACACTGACATCCCACTCACCAGGCTGAACAAGGAGAAGGTCACGGTGAGCTGCCTGTTGGGCGCTAGGATCCGCCACATAACACAAGCACTCAGGTCACTCCAAGGCAAGTACAAACATGACTCAGTCATTGTACATGCTGGTGTGAATGACCTGAGATGTACCTCCCTGGACTACATGAAAAGAGACATAGAGGAGCTCTCTGAGCATGTAGCCCAGGCCGGTATGGCCCTGACCTTGAGTAGCATCTTACCCTCACCAAGAATGATGCCACAATATGAAGACAAGATGATCAATTTCAACAATTGGCTTAAATATTGGTGTCATTCAAAGGGGATCCATTGCCTTTCAGCCTGGGATGACATGCTCGACAAGCCACGATGCTTCGCTAGGGACGGCTTGCACCTGTCACCCCTGGGCTTTTGGATATTAGCAAAGGCTCTTGCTACCCCCATAGTGCCCTTTTTAGGCAAGGCTCAAAAGACAAACCCACCTCCATAGGTATCACAAGGGATAAGAAACTAAGAGTAATGCTACTCAATGCCAGAAGTCTAAACCTCAAGATGCACGCACTCGAAACTCTCCTTAGTATGGAGAACATCGATATCTGTGCAGTAACAGAAACCTGGTTCAAGGGTCCCAAGAGCACCCCAGCACTACCAGATTATACCTCATACCATGCTTTTTGGCCCCAAAACTTGGACCGAACCACGAAAAGAGGGGGAGTATCAATATTCGTCAAAGATACCCACACCTCCAGGTTGGTGGCACAGCACGAAGCATCAGAGACTATCCATGTGCAACTAACAGTGGGTAAAACTGCCTTCCAGTTTATAGCCTGCTACAGACCATCCTCCCAAACCCAGGAACCCCACTCGGCCTTCCTGAGAACACTGGAAAATATGAAGGTCTCTCCAAACACCATTATGTTGGTGCTGATCAGGACAATCCAAAGCAAATTGCAAGTACTTTTAATACCTTCTTCACTGAGACCATTCAGTCTCTTGCCAATCAACTATCTCCCAACAGCTCATCTCCTTCACCCTCCAATACCACCTTACCTCCCCGATTTCATCTCAAACCCATCCCTACATCCCTTATCCAAACCCTTTTGCAAAAACTAAAACCTACCACCACTGCAGCCGACCTCCTTCCTGCAGAATATCTACAAAAAGCAGCAAATGCCATAGCCTACCCAGTTTCCATTCTGATTAACAGAACAATCTCTGAGGGTGCTATTCCTTCCATTTGGAAGATTGCACATATTATCCCCCTTCACAAGGGTGGAAATTCTAGGGAACTATCCAATTACAGACCAATTGCCATACTATCTCCTCTGGCAAAGATCATGGAGAAATGCATTCATATGCAACTGTTAAAACACCTTATAGATAACAACTTATTAGCTAACTGCCAACATGGCTTTAGGCCATTTCACAGTACTACTACTGCCCTTTTATCCTTCTCCGACTGTATAAATAAAAATCGCAATAACAACACTCTATCCTCAGCCCTTTTTATTGATCTGTCCAAAGCCTTTGACATGGTTAACCACCAACTTCTCATAAACATACTGAAAAACCTATCCCTTGATACTGTTACTATACAATGGTTTGAATCCTACTTAGGCAATAGGCAACAAGCAGTTATGTGGGGAAACAACCTATCTCCCCATCTCCCCATTGCACTAGGTGTCCCCCAAGGCTCTATACTTGGGCCACTTCTATTCTCTATTTTTATCAATGACCTGCATACTGTTATTCCTCAAGCTTCCTTAATTCAATATGCCGACGACTCCACATTTATATGCTCAGCCTCAACTCAAGCAGAGCTTCAATCTCTCACCCAAAAAGTGTTTAACACAGCTAAGGAATGGCTACATCGTCAGTGTCTCATCCTAAATCCTAAAAAAAACAAACTTTTACTTTTTACCCCCACCCACAGGACCACATCTCTACACTTTACTGTCACATCTAACAATGGAACCATCATATCCCCCGACTCTAACACAAAACTCCTAGGAGTTCTGATTGACAATAACCTTAACTTTGAAGACCACATTAACAACACCATAAAACAGTTAACAAAAACTAGGCTCCCTATATAGAATCAAATCCTTTCTTACCCCACTAGCAAGATCTACTATTGCCCAGACCCACTTACTCTCTACCCTCCTCTATGCCTCCCCTATATATACTAACCTCTCAAAAAACAACATGAACAAACTGGCCGTCTCCTACAACAATATAGCGAGATTTGCAACAGGCTCTCCATTTAGGACCCATCACTGTATTAATTATCACAATCTTGGCTGGCTAGAGTTACAAAATCTACTTCTATTTAAACAATTAACATTTGTCCATAAAATCCTGTATCAGCCTAACAACACACCAATTCTTAACAACCTTATCACCCCATACCGCAACCTTAAGACCTTGCGCTCATCTAGTAAAATACTAGTACAAATACACAAAACCTACAATAAGGCAGGGGACTCTCTGTTCTCTAATACCATAGGTAAAAACTGGAACTCTCTTCCCAGCGACCTAACCTCACTACCTTCACTAACACAATTTAAAAGCAGGCTTAACACCTACCTCAAATCTCATTGGCTGTGCACCTGTCTGAACCCAGACTAACCTCTCATGTCTTCTTCTTACTAAGGTACTAAATCTTACTGACTGTATATTCTAACTGCCTAATGATAACCAGAAGTATATCTTCCTTTCAATTTATTGGACTCTCTTTTATATCAAAATATGACTCTCTGTCTCCCTACTATGTTAATATATATACTTAGCATAAGATACTACATCAAATGTGTTTTGAACTGTACACATTTCTTTATTTTTCCTAACTACTTACTCCAATATATTCTTTCATGTACTAAATTAGCTTAACTATATATGTTACTTCCACCTGTTAAACTTTCAATTGTTTTAGTTTACTTTTGAATTAAATAAAATACTGTTCTGTACTCTCGAGGAGCTTTTCTCCCCGGGCCTCTGCTGAAAATGGATATGTATCCAGCTGGACTAGCCCGGTCAACAAATGTAAAATAAAAAATAAATAAAAAATAATGTGTGACTTCAACTACCCAAACATAGATTGGGAGCATTACTCTAGCTCCAACACCCTAGCCTAAAGGTTCCTAGAATTTATAAACTCAAATGCTATGGAACAACTTGTTACCACTCCCACAAGAGGGGAAAACATACTGGACCTGATCATCACCAACATGGGGATTTTATGCTCCAGACCAGAAGTGTATCCCTCACTGGTAAGATCAGACCATAAACTAATCTCACTGGATATTCACATCCCGACCCCACCCCCTGCCCAGAAAAAAAACACAGTGAAAAACTTCTCTATAGCAAATTTCACACTCCTCAAAACCGAGGTAGAATCCTTCAAAGCCCCCGGGCCTGTGGAAAATATGACCCAGACCGCAGAATCCTTTATAAACGCATTCTATGAACACCTTCAGGAATGCATGGATCATGCAATCCCAAATAAAACCAAGACCCAATCCTCCAAAGGCAGACGTCCTGTCTGGTGGACCCCAGCCATAAACAAACTATACAATAGAAAGAGGAAGCTACTACATGATAGAGCAAAATTCCAAAAAGGGAAGGCATCTCTGATCAGTATTAGCAAAAAACTACGGGCACTCATAAAATCGTCTAAGGCCAGCATCGAGAGAAAAATTGCACAGGACACTAAGGATAATCACAAGGCTTTCTTTAGTTATGTTAGTTACCTGGGTGGGAATTCCCAGATATGCTCAGAATTAGTCCAAAATGACAAAAAATACACCAAACCCACAGACATTGCCAACATGCTAGCTGACAGGTTCAGCACAAACTTCTCCCCCCCCCCACCAAAAGGGCAAATATCTGTACCAGCAGGGTGCTGCCCCCCTGACATCTCAGATGCTCAGGTAAGAGCTTCCCTCTCCAAAGCAAAAAATGCAGCATCAATGGGACCAGACGGTGTCCCGGGCTGCGTCCTACATGAACTCCAAGAAGAGCTAAACCCAAACATAAAACTACTTTTCAATCTCAGCCTTACTACAGGATATGTACCCAAAGAGTGGCGTACAGCAGCAGTGGTCCCTCTCCACAAAGGTGGTGCCTCAATGGATCCTGGAAACTATCGCCTCATAAGCCTGACTAGCTTGGTCTGCAAAGCTATGGAAAGGATCATCATGGACCTCATAAATAAAGATATTGGGGACCTACAGACACTGGATCCTACCCAGTTCAACTTTTTTAAGGGCAGATCCTGCCTCTTAAACCTGGTTGACTTCTTTGAAACAGTCACCAAGGCCATTGACGAGGGGAAGGTGGTCCACACAGCCTACCTGGACCTCGCAAAAGCCTTCGATACAGTACCCCACTCGGGCATTATAGATAAGCTCACCAGCTTAAATATAAAACCCTATGTCACTAGATGTGTTGCAAACTGGCTCAAGGACAGAACCCACATGGTTAGAATTGCTGGAGCCATGTCAGACTCCAAACCAGTTACAAGTGGCGTCCCACAAGGCTCAGTCCTGGGACATCTCTTGTTCGGTATATATTTCTCGGAGGTACAGGCCAACACAGAAGGACTGTGGCTGACCAAGTTCGCAGATGACTGCAAACTGGGCGCCATAATCGACTCTCCAGCCGACACAAGCATCCTCCAAAAGGGCCTCATAGAAACAGACAACTGGTGCCAGAGCCATGGCCTCAAGCTAAATGCCAAAAAGTATATAGTCATCCCCTTTGGCAAAAACAAAGTGCCCACAAATTACCACATAGGTGGTAATCCATTAAGTACAAAAGAAGTAATTAGGGGCCTGGGGACCCAAGTTGATAGCAATCTCTTATTTGACAACCACGTGGCCAAAGTGGTTAGAAAAACATTTTATATAGCCCACCTAATCATGAAGGGATTCACATCTAGATCAGGGGAGGTCATCGTGCCTCTTTACTCATCCCTCATCAGGCCCATAATTGAGTACAATGCCCCTTTTGGGATGTACCTTACCAGACACCTGCAGCAACTGGAAAGACCCCAAAAGTACCTCACCAAGAGGATCAAAGGGCTCAAACAGATGCCATATGCTGCCCGGTTAAAGAAACTCCAGCTCTACTCAGTGGCATACCGCCTGCTCAGAGGCGATCTGTGCCTGACATATAAAGCCATGTCCAACCTGGAATTAATGGACATGCTGCACCTCAGAAAATCCAAATCCCATCGAGCCACGTGCTCGAGAGACTTGAACCTCAGCACTGAAATAAACAGGACATGCTGGAGGGACAGATTCATAACCCAGAAGCTCCCTTCACTCTGGAATAAAATCCCAGTCCAGGTTAGGCAGAGTCCCTCATTGACTCTCTTCAAGAGGAATCTTGATGAGTGGATGGGAGAACGTAGGTTTACCCCGGGTATCACTTCTGTGTCACTGTTAGACAGAGGCACAGTATACTAACCTCGAAAAAGGGCATAGCAAAATTAATTTAAAATGGGTGGCGAAAGCCAAACACACTCTGGCTAGGCTTATAAATGCCCTAGGGCAGATAGCCTAGTATGAACCTATGAACCTATAATATGCAGTTTTAAAAGTCCACTGAACTTTATTTTCATCTGTCAAGTATAACAAGCACCAGGAACTTACGGTAAATGTTCATCATCCATTATGCTAAAATCTCACACAAAGAATCCCTGATTATGATGGGCCAGTGTCAAAATATGTGAATAGGTTTACAATGAAAAAC
The DNA here is from genome assembly GCF_019279795.1 of Protopterus annectens. NCBI lineage: Eukaryota > Metazoa > Chordata > Ceratodontiformes > Protopteridae > Protopterus > Protopterus annectens. The sequence continues at coordinate 1,266,070,240 of NC_056733.1, read as the reverse complement.
TCCTTTTGTATACCTACTTCCCATAACTTAAGCATTACTTTTAGGTAAACAGATACATTTTACTTTAATTTTGTGATCAACTTGAAGGTAAGGTGGATGGTTAGAGTTAGAGTCAGGTACGGGGTTGGGGTTAGCACACATTAGTAAGGATGGGAAGGAGGGCCTTGGAAAAATGATAATAGTGAATGGTTAAGTACATCGGAGGCAAAGTAAAATAATTTATGTAACTGGAGAATATTGAGAAAGCCTTTAACTTCATTATAAATGTATTTGAGCTTTTCGTCTCCCCTTCTCTAACTCATAGCTTGAACATTTTCCTTTCTCTTTTTCTACTTACCATGAAATAATGAAATCAATTGTAAGTTTTCTCCTTCCCCCAAACACAAGTCCCCATTAACATTGTTAACTGCAGTTCTGTCTCCCTGATATCATCACATACTTGCATGAGCTGTTTCTGTCCAACTAACCAGTCCTATTAACATCTATTGCTTAATGAATGCTGCCAACCCAACATGGGGTTAGATTCTTAGTTTAACTATCTTAGTGCAGATCTAGAAAACCTCACCAAATGCATTTTCATTAACATAAAGCATTTGATTCTTTCTCTCACTCCTTTGTATTCTCTGAGCTGTTCAAGTATGGATTGATTAAAAGCACAGCAATCGGATTGTGTCGCTACTTTACTGAGTGCTCTTTGCTAATACTGATCACTTTCAGCATCCCTTTTCTTCCATCAGTACTTCACTGAGAAGTTCAAAAAGGTTATGGGAACATGGGAACATAAGAGCAATAATTAGCAATCACAGGGACCATAGGAGGCATAGTATTTAAGCTGACAAATGTTCTTGCTACCCTTTATGAGTACTTAATAGTGTCCACCTCCCAAAGCAAGTAGGGCAACACATGATAATCCTGGTGTAAATTTATGCCTACCAATCCGATCATCAAGACTAGCCTTATATGAAGACAAAAGTAGCACTTTCCTAGACCAGGTAACCAAGAAAGTAAACAAACAGAAATCAACAAAATCCACAACCAGCTTTCCTTGACTTGTAGTAATAACTTATTCCATAGGCTGGACATATGTTGAGTTAGGAACCTATCTCTTCAGCAGGTCTTGTTTATATGTTGTTATAAATTTAGGTTCCTAGTATGAATGTTTGTATAGCTACAGGTTTTGTGAAGAAGAACAATGTCAAATAGGATTGGGTTTCATGGCTCGAGAGGCAAAACAAAGGTCACTTCAGAGCAGCTGGTAGGTTACTGGATATAAGGAGAGTTGGACTAACTTATCAGCATAGTTGAAGGATTTAATGCTTTTAATTTGGTTAAAAAAATCATTGAAATGTTTCCAGTTTAGCAATATGCTTGCATTTGTCCACAATGAAGGAGGTATTATGTCCTTGTCATTTAACTGAAGTTCCATTTAACTGAAGTTTATATAAAATTAATCATTGCACACCTTCTTACTTCCAGTTTTGCTCTACTTGTGGATGACTCTATTACATGTATAAGTAATAGAGGACCTGTATTTATTGCCAACCAGCTCACCTCTGATCTCATACACAACTCTTCCCGGATGTCTAACAAACAGCTGAAATTAATTTCAACATAACCAAACTGGTTATTGCCACATTAAGTCTCATTCCTGGTGTAGAAAGTGCATTTGTCCATATTTTGCTCACAGTGACACAGAATCATTTTTCCAGTTATGTAACGATCCTGTTGAATTCATCAGTTCTCTCATGCTTCATGTCCACTCTCTATACTAGGATCATTTCTCAGATGAAAGCTGCAAAATATGTCTCCATTATAAATACTTTAAGTATTTCAGAATATTTAGATAAAAGACTATTTACTTCCTATGCCATGAGACTGGTGTAGATTATTTAATAATCAGGGCATAATACTGATTCACATTTTCACATGTTCACAGTATCTCCAAATGAATTTTGATATTTTCTCTATCATCTTCAAGAGGACTTTATTGGATCTCTCTTGTTAGAATCGGCTGGTTGTCTCCTTTTCTATGCTTTGCATCCATATACATTACTTACTCATTAATCTAGAAGATGCTGTTTCCAATTGTTTTTCCCTTCACAAATAAAACACTGCTACTTGTCACGTGTAAAGTGTCCATTTTTTCTTCCTTCCCTTCTCGGAATCTCTAAAATGTATATCTTCAGGACAGCTTCCACTAGCAAAACATTATCATACTCTGATCCCTGGATTTGGAACTTTCTTCATACTGATGTTTGTTTCATTATAAAATTTTACACGTTCTTGAAATTTAATTCTCTTGCATACATAAAAGTGACCTTTAAATAGTTTGTAACCCTTTTCTACACTCCCTTGACACGCTCATTCTCCTTATGTGGACATCTGGTAGCCTTTGTTTGCAGACAGTCTTGTACTAAGAAATGTATTTCTTCTTCCATGTGTAAATTGCTTTTCAACCTTGATAACCAGGGTCCACTCCCTATCAAATAAAAAAAAAAAGAATACAGCCATGTACTGGCAGTATCTGCTTAGGGAGGAGGCAATATCATAGAAGACAGCTTTAAATATTTAACTGGAAATTTTTTAATTAAATAAAAAAGGATAATATAGTCAGATATTATAAAATCCATCATTTGGTAATGTACCTCAAAAGGCAAAATAGACATGTTTTACTCAACAAATATATGTAGGTGTTTACACATTTCATACTCAGAAGCAAACTGTATGTGTCTAAAATAAATGGTAAGTAATAACTGCAAACAAATCCATAATCTGAGTAAAAGACCGACTGCAACTGCCGTGCTTTAAAAGAGAGGCCTAGATAGTGTTGCAGTCACCTTAAACATGCCATAACATAGAACAGTGGCTGGGGTGTCAGATATGCTGTGGTGCACAATCCATAGGATGACTCAGGAAGGAATACAAAAGAAGGAATGTTGTTGTCCACATAAGGAAAATGTAAGGCAACAAAGATGATAAACAGGGTAGGAGAAGAGAACTCACTGTGAGTCACACTGGAGAGATATAGCAACATCGTATTTTAAGTAAGAGTCAACTGAAGACTTCCATATCAGTAGGAGAAATGGTCAGGAAATGACAGCTGAAATCTTTAGATTATGAAAATGAAAGCAGAGGTTATTGTGGATGATGTGAATATGCTGGTTATTAACTGAAAGAATAGCTTTGCAACTTATAAAAGTAGGGAGTTTATACTGCCCTGAAATGGGCATTCCTACACATATAGTGTTGAAATACTTTAAATGTATATCTTCAGTTTAATACAACTAGGGCTGAAGACAGAATTTTTAATATAGTAGTGTGGCTCCATGTAAAGACAAGGAGAAGATATACCACATTATTCACAATAAACATTGCTTTAAAGTCAAGCCAAGTATAATGTAATTATTTTTAGGCAATCCAGCTTTGACAGTCTGAGGCAGTCTGTTATGAAATAATTATTTTGTAAGCTGGAATCAAAGGTTAGGAGCAAAAAGAAATAATCAAAACTAGTGTCATATAGGTATCTCATATTCATTTAAACAAGAAATTAATAAGAAAAATGAATAATCATACATGACAAGGCAGAACAGTGGAGAAAATTATTTAGAATTGCAAACGTCCATTCTGATAAAAAGGAAAAGACGAATAATAAACAATAGCAATACAAAAAACGTATTAAGAAGAAAAGATGGGAGATAGAGAAGTTTAAGTTTTTTTTTTTGTTGTTTTGTTTTGTTAACTAAGAGAGTGCAGCTAACCATGTCATCATTTTCACTGGAGACTAGCGGAGAAAAGATTCAGTAGTTATTTAGGTTTATACAATTATATACTGCATAAAACCAAAAAGTTATAATATAAAATTAAATGTATGCTGTTATTCATCTGAATGTAGATGCTACAGTTTGCATTGGGTGCTAGTGAAATAAATAGATAACCTAACTATACAGGCATTTATTCATCAAGAGATAGTTATGTAAACTCTGTCATGTGCGTGACAGGCATGTGACATATTCTATTATAGTGTGATTTGATCCTTTTTTTTTTTCAATTTGCTTTTTGTCTCCACTCATGCTAATCATCTTTACTTCCCTACTGGGGCTTGAGCCATTTCATTCTACTACTGTACTAGATATGTCCAGCATGGGCCAGAGCTGTCCAGAGGCACAGGCATCTAGGCAGCTACGGAGTGATTTGTCACTTTGTCAGCATCCCAACAATGAAAGTATAGGTCTTAACACCTCCCCTGAGTAGGAGGCATCTGAGCCATAGCAGCACTAACACCACCATGTCTTCTGACATGGAAGTGCACACTTCTGTGCTCCCATAATTTGAGTCTTGGTGGCCAAATGCCTGCACCGGGGTTGTCCTCCAGTTGCTGCCTATCCTCCCAGCATTGTGGCACTTGATGACCATCCTCCCTCCCTCCCCCCCGGGATAGGTACACTCTACCCCCACCCTCCGCCATGGAGCCCCACCCACCGCCATGGAAGCTCCAGAAGATTTCTGGCTTCTAATCAACCCCAGGTTTGGTGAAACACAGTTAGGTTGTATTATTCCTCTGTTCCAATATAATTACCTTGATTTGATGACATTTGATTAAGTATTTAAATGTTGTTAGAAAAAAATAATTTTTATGTGAAGAGGGAAGAGAATTATAGATTGTAGAGATGTCATGGTCTAAAGCAGTATCTGCATATTTGTAACTAGACTGGCAGGTTGGGAGGGTGGCCTAACGGTTAAGGTGTTTGCCTTACAAACACAAGGTACAGGGTTTGAATCTCACAAGGAATAATTGCTTAGACTTAAAATGGCTCGCAAGGGCAGTTAGCCTAGTACTAATCTATGAACTCTATATATACTGGTATATAGTGTTTGTAGACAATATTTTCTGATGAATTTAATGTGGGGTTAGTTTAATGGTGATATAGAGTCAGTAGTATAAATTAACTTCATGAGTCATTGACTACTTCCAGTTCTAATCTTAATCTTTAATGACGGCCACTTAATTTGTTTCATTGGAATACAGTGAGGTCGCAAGCAGTGGTCAGAGAAGGCCAACAGAAATTAGGCTGAAAACCTGTAAGTTAACTGGAGAGAAAGTACAAGACTTCAAGGAAATACTCAGGACTCTAGCACCCCAGGAAAAAGAGGAAATAGGTGGAGCTGAAGAAGAATGGCAGTGCTTCAAAGCAGCTTATATGAGGACTATAGGACAGCTGCATGGCTGAGCCAGGTATTGAAACAATGAACATAAGGAAAGCTGGTGGTGGAATACACAAGTCCAGGAAATCATTAAAAGTAAGGAGTGCAGGAAAACGTGGGAGATAGAAAGGATGGATCAGGTTTGAAATAAATACTGGTTGGCTAGCAAACAGGCTAAGAGAAGAGTTGCAATAGCAATAGCAAAGAGGCACTCTATCATATCTTGGAAACTGACTCAGTAGATGGCACAAACAAACTATTAGCATGCAAGGCAAAGACAGAAAGATAAATAAAGTAGTCATTAAGCACCTTTCATAAGAACTCATCAGTCCACAGGACATCAAAGGTTGATGAAAGAAATACTTAGGTTCATAGGTAGGTACTAGACTATCGGCCCAAGAGCCTGAGTAAGCCTAACCAACAAGGTTCCCTGGCTTACACCACCCAAGAAAGTTAATTTCCCGTGCCCCTGTTGAGCAGAGCTGCAGAAGTGATCCCGGGGTGTATTTCCTATTTCCCATCCACTCATCAAGATTTTTCTTGAAGAGTGCTAATGAGGAACTTTGCTTGACATAGATGGGTAGCTCATTCCAGAGTATAGGAAGTTTCTGGGACAGGAATCTATCCCTCCAGCATGTCCTGTTTATTGTGGTGACAAGGTTTAGGTCCCTAGAGTGTGTAGCGCAGAGGGATTGGGATTGCTTTAGGTGTAGCATGTCCAGCAGCTCTGGGTTTAACATAGCTTTATATGTTAGGCAGAGATCTTCTTGGAGTAGGTGATATGCTACTGAGTAAAGCTGGAGTTTTTTGAGCCGGTCTGTGTAGGGCATCTATTTGAGGCCAGTAATCCGCTTTGTAAGGTACTTCTGTGGCCTTTCCAGCTACTGCAGATGTCTTGTGAGGTACATTCCAAAAGGGGCGTGGTACTTTATAATGGGTCTAATGAGTGCCGAGTAGAGGGGAACAATAACCTCTTTTTTCCTGGATGAGAACCATTTTGTGATGAGGTGTGCTACATAGAAGAATTTCCTGACTACTGCGGCGATGTGATTATCAAAGGAGAGACATCTGTCCACCTGGGTCCCAAGGTCTCTTATCACACATTCAGCTTTAAGTAGACTGCTGTTTATGTGGTAGCTCATGGGTACAGAGTTTTTACCAAAGGGGATGACAATGCACTTTTTGGCATTGAGCTTGAGGCCATGCCTCTGACACCAGGCATCTCTCTCAGTGAGGCCCTTCTGTAGGATGTCCACATCATTTGGGGACTCGACTATGGCTCCTAGTTTGCAGTCATCTGTGAACTTAATTAGCCAGAGGCATTCTGTGTTAGCCTGTACTTCAGAGAAATAGATACCAAACAGGAGAGGTCCCAGAACTGAACCCTGTGGTACTCAATTTGTCACTGGTTTGAAGTTAAATTTGGAGTCTGCAACTTTTAAAGTGTGGGTTCTGTCAGTGAGCCAGTTGCCAACCCATCCTGCGATGTAGGGATTTATACCTAGTTTTGTGAGTTTAGCTATAATTCCTGAATGGGGGATGGTGTCAAAAGCCTTGGTAAGGTCAAGATAGGCTGTGTGAACCACCTTACCCTCGTCTACGGCTTTGGTGACTGCCTCAAAGATGTTGATCAGGTTCAGAAGGCATGATCTGCCTTTCACTAACCCGAACTAGATGGGGTCCAGAGTTTGGAGGCTACCAATGTCTTTGTTTATGAGTTCCACGATGATATGTTCCATGGCCTTTCAGATGCTTCTGAATTTAGAAAACCCCACAAAAACTGTAATGCTCTAAACACAGCCTACGATGAAAGAAGAAAATTAACCCACCATAGAAGAAGTGAGAACAGTACTAAGGAATATCAAGTCAGGGAGGACAGGCACCTCAGATGAAGTCACATCAGATATAATCAATATGTTGGGTAAGTCTGGGGAGAAATGGCTCTTGAGTGTACTCATAGCAGTATGGAGAGAAACGTGCATCCCAGATAGCTGGAGAATAAGCATACTAGTTCCAGGGTACAAGAACAAATGGAAAATTTACAACTACAGTAGTACAGAGGTATCAAACTCTAGTTATACTACATGAATCAATGGTACCACAACTTGTCAGAGATTTGGGATGCATGGCTAGGCTTAAAAAGGCTCTTGTGGTCATTAGCCAAGTAAACACCTATGAACCTATGAAAGTTTTAGAGAGGGTGATTGATGATTATGCAGTCGTAGAAATATGATGGGAGACAAGGAGTTTGGATTCAGATCAGGATACAGCACAAGATGCCCTATGTTTACAGTGAGACACATAACTGAGAAGAAGTTAGAGATGAGGAAAGTGTCCAACTGGGCATTGCTAGACTTGGGGAAAGTATATGACAAGTTCCCAAGAAAGCTGATTCGGGAAGGTGGTTTGAAGTTCCAGAAAGATTCATAGAATTAGTGCAGGATAAGTACATGGACCCAATGACACAAGTACAAACAGTGTTTGGACTCACAAAGGGGTCCCAGTGGGAGTGGGTGTACATCAGGGTCCAGCAGTGAGCCCACTGTTCATACTGGTGGTGGACTACATTAGCAAACAGTTCGGAGGGGACAGATCAGCAAAGTCGTTGTATGCAGATGATATGGCATTACAGGCAGACTCTGAACAAGAACTTCAGCAAAGGATAGGGGAATTGAATGCAGAACTGAAGACACATGGAATTAAACTAAGACTATAAGACAGTTGTAATGGCAGGAAGTCAAAAGAAGCTGAGAATTGAGACAGAAGGGCAAATAGTGGAAGAAAATTAGGAACTTAAAGTACCTAGAAGGGTGGTTGAGGAGAAGAGAAGTCTAAATAAGGAGGTCAAAGCTAGAATTAGAGGGGCTGCAGCCAACTGGCCCATACTGGTAGCATATGACAGAAAAACACCTTAAGAAGCTACAAAGTATGGTGTACAAAGTGGTGATATTAGTACTACTGCATGGTACAGAAACCTGGACAATGAAGGCAAAGCACTTGAGGAAGCTAGAGGTGATGGAGATGACCTACATGACGTGGATGGTAGGATTCACGCTGTGGTACAGATGAAGAAATGAAGACATCAGAGCAGACACAAAAGTAGCTACAATTGCAGAGAAGGTCCAAGACAACAGATCAAGTGCAGGAAAGCAGAAAATAATTTGGTTAAAAGATTTGGGACAAACAGGAAGAATGCAATAGGAAATGAGGGCATCTCCAGCAAAGAGATAGATGGATTGTGTGAGAGAAGACTTGCGACAGTCAGGCATAAGTGTCAAAAAACCTATGAAAGTTGCATTGAATTGAAACTGCAATAACTGACACAACACCCTAATCCTATGTAGAAATTGGGGAAAAGGGGGTTATTTATGATGATGATGATGATGACATTCAGGTGTTCTGTATGACATGCCTGTTGCAGGTTTAACAGTGTTGTTTTACATAAGTACCAGTATTTTCTAGTTTTGCACTGACAGTCATATAAACAGCAAATAGTCATAAAACAGTTTTAGCAGGAGCACTAAAGATGTAACCATATGATAAGATTGTGGAGTTATGTATCTTTTTGCTGTATGTAGTATCCCAGGCATCTTGTGAGTCATTGTTACATTCTTTTCAATATGGTTAGTATAGTATAGTTTAGTATCAGGTAGAATATTTAATGATTGCTTCATTTTCAATTACGGCTGAATCAGTGGGTTAAATTAATATTTATTTTACCTGACAGACACTGCACAACTTATAGAGCACAAATGAAATAAGAAATCCAAATCAATGCGTAGCTAGACAAAATGATCCTTTAATAACACATAAAAAAATCAACATGCACAAACCACCTCGAACTGGGCGCTTTCGCTGGCTAACAGTCAGGCATCATCAGAGTCATACTGGTGCAGTTCAAAATGCCTTTAAATAAGGAACCAAGTACTGACATCATATCCTGCTAGTTTAGCATGTAAAAAAGACTTGAATATTTAAATTTTCAGCATAGAAATTTTTTTTATATATAAAAATGCTAACTGTTAAACTACACATAAAAATACTTTGAATAAAGTAAAATGAACTACTATCTTTATACACAAACATAATGCCCTAAAACCACAATTCTTACTGCTAAGACACTTGTGAATTAAAATGCATTTTCAGCTGATGTTGAAATACATAGCATGTATCATATACCCATTTCAAAAATATCTTTTGATGCCTTTCAAATATTTTGCAAACACTTTAAGCATGTAAAAACACACCTACTTATACACATTGGGCCCTCATTTTAATACTCCAGCCATGGAAATGGGCTCATTAATGCCTGGTTTAACCTTGGCATTTAGCCTTAGTTGCCATTCCATTTCCCTCTCCTGTAAACACAAATCCTGGTCACCTCCCCTAGCATCGGTGTGGACTCTGACTTCTTCTTCTTTCGGCTTTTCCCGGTTAGGGGTCGCCACAGTGGATCATCTGTCCGCTCATGAATGGCAGTGGAGTTTTACGGTGTCGAGTTGCCAGCCCAGCGCCCAACCTTCCACAGAAGGCATACACATGCACACACTCACACCTAGGGCCAATTTAGAGTGTCCAATCCACCTACTGCATGTCTTTGGGATGTGGGAGGAAACCGGAGCACCCGGAGGAAACCCACGCGACCACAGGGAGGACATGCAGACTCTGCACAGAAGGAACCCCAGCCGAGAATCGAACCGGATACTAACAAATTCCTAGTTATACCAGTGTCCTTTTCTAAAATCTCTTTGATATTCCTGCCCCTCCTATAAACCACTTTGGGCTCAAGACCACATCTGTTCTGAAAGTCAGCATCAAATACACCTTTCCAAGCTCTCCTGATACTTCGTCTTAGATCAGGGGCATCATGATTGTATGGAACAGCCATAGCATCAAACTTATTAGTACCATGCAAGCTGGTATCCAAATTCATCCTACCAATGCAATTGTCCCCAGAATTATCCAAACTAATCTTCAGAATAGGTTTAAATTTAGTGGTCTGATTTGTAATGACCTCTTTTCGAGTGTCAAGCAAGAGCTTAATAGGGTATCCTCTTTCCTTAAACATTCCTATAAGTTTGTAATGTTCCCTGCCAAAATCTGACCCTTCACTATGCTCTTACATTGATGTTCCGGGTGGTGACTATCATAATATAAAAGTGTATTACTGTACGTTTCCTTTCTAAATATGTTTGAAATTAATTCTCCTGAGTTGTTGTCTTTAGTTAATAGAATATCAAGGAAATCTATTTTCTGGGCATGAGCCCTCTAAGTAAATTTCAAATAACTAAACACTCCATTCACATAGTCTAGGAATTCCACAACTTCTTCTTGTGTATCTTTCCAAACCACAAGTATGTCATCCAAAAATCTATAATACACTTTGATTTTGGGCATAAAGTGTGATGTAAAAAACATTATTTTATTCCCATTCGGCCAAAAATAAATTTGTAAACACTGGGGCACATTTTGCCCCCATTGCCACACCAGTCTTTTGGCGAAAGTATTCCCCCTCAAACATGAAAAAGTTATTTTTGAGCACTATCTATAACAATTCTGTCAGTAAGTTGATCTTTGTTTGGTTAATTATCCCACTGTTTGTCATGCACTCCTTAAAATATTTCAAACCAATGTCATGGGGGATCACTGAGAATAAACTCACTACATCAATAGCCACAAACCAATCATCTGTCTCTGTGTTAATCTCTCTTAACAACTCCAGGCAATGCCAAGAATCTTGCAAAACATATTTAAAACTACCCATCACAGGTTTACAAAAATGATCACTAAAGGCTGCTAGTGGTTCAGTTTTGGAATTATGTACTGCAACAATAGGCCTGAATGGGGGTCACTAACATTCTTATGCATCTTTGGTATTCTGAATATAATCAGAATCCTAGGTATATCCACTTTCAAAAAAATCATATTCATCAAGGCTAAGTGCATCTTGCATGAGGGCGTCAAATAGCATGATGTCAATTTTGGAATATGCCCTATGTATCTCATTTAAAGACACCCTTTCATAATTTTCTTCGCTGTTCAGCGAAAGATACATTTTGCGTACATAATCAATCTGCTTCATAATCATGATGCCACCAAATATAATCAGAATCCTAGGTACATCCACTTTCAAAAATTCATATTCATCAAGGGTAAGTGCATCGTGCATGAGGGCATCAAATAGTAGGATGTCACTTTTGGAATATGCCCTTTGTATCTCATTTAAAGACACTCTTTCATAATTGTCTTCGTTGTTCAGCAAAAGATGCATTTTGCATAAATAATCAATCTGCTTCATAATCACGATGCCACCCCCTCTTGTCTGGCTTCATCACCCTGTAATTCCTGTTAGCTGATAATTCTTTCAATGCCAAACTCTCTTCTTTAGTAAGATTGTTGTATCTAAATCTGCTATTCTTTACAATTTCCCTAAAGTCATTCTCGACAAGCAATTCAAATAAACATACCATCGGGTTGCTGGGAGGTAGAAAAGTACTTCTATGTTTTAATGTAAATGGTTCACTAATTGGACCTTGATTTTTATGAGAAAAAAAAAATAACCTTAAGTTTAACTGATGCGTAAAAAGTCTTAAATTAAGAAGTAATTTTGCAATGTCTGTTCTGAATACAGGCACAAAGTTGAGCCCTTTTCCTAAAACTCTAGTATGTTCACCTGTTAAAGTGAAGTCACTTAAATTATAGATAGTGCCAGTTTTACATCTCTAAGTAGGTCCATTCAAAGCATTTTCAATGATACCAGATCCAGTAACATTTATTGAAGTGTTCACATTGTCAAAATAACTATTGAATGAAAAAGCAGTGAATCATTCAAAAGCAGTTGTATTAAAAGGCAGTGTACCATTGTCAAAGTGTATCAATGCCTCCCCCAATTTCTACCCCTCGTTGAATGACCCATGAGTGCTCCCCGAAAGGAACAACCACATTGCTCTTGATTGATGCTGTCTGTTCATCAGATGCCCTGAGCATCGCAGGGGGGCTTCCTCTTCTAAAATAATATTCATTGTTGTCATACACAATTCTTGTATTTTCAGTGTGGCTGACATTATCAACATAACCTTCTGTGTTACTTTCATTACCATAAACATTAATGAGAGGGGGGGGGCAGGGTATGCTCTTTTAAGTAAAATCCTGCCTGTGTCTATCTAACTTATTCAACATTCTCTTATAATTATTGTCAGTAAATGTTTTCATGTCAGAAAATATCTTATTTTATTTTTCTGACACCTGCTCAAACAAAAGTTCATTTAAAATACTATCATTGAGCATTTTAATGTCATTTTCCAACTTATGCATCTTACATTCATTGTCTTTAATGACAATGTGCATCACCTCCAGTCCTGTGCGATCAAATAAGTCCAGCAACTCCAAATGCATAGGTGAACCCTTCTCAGTTCCAGGTGGAAACTTCCAAATTCAAAGCCCCTTTGGTATTTGCTTTAATTTTGCCGATTCCATCAAAAACGCGATATCCAACTGTAAAGATTTATATTTCCTGGCCAGTTTCTCAAAAGAGAAAAGCTGTGTGTTGGAAGATCCAAAATAGCTGTTCTGCCTTTCTCCCTGCACTGTATACTCCAAATATGGCTGCAGGAATAAAACATTCAGTCCAGAAAATCATTTTGATTTGAGTGGTTTGCATTTTGAGAGCCCAAACCAGGTTTATGTAAAGTAAAAAGTTCCTCTTGACTGGTGGTCAGGATCGATCCCGATGTCTTTTGTCTTTTTAATTCATTAAATCCAGCAGAAAAAAAATTCCTATGCTAAGAATTTAAATATTCAAGTCTTTTTTATATGCTAAACTAGCAGGATATGATGTCAGTACTTGGTTCTTTATTTAAATGCATTTTGAACTGCACCAACATGACTCTGATGATGCCTGACTGTTAGCAGGTGAAAGCATTCAGTCTGAGGAGCTTTGTGCATGTTGATTTTTTTATGTGTTATTAAAAAATTGTTTTGTCTAGCTACGCATTGGTTTGGATTTCGTTTTTCATCTCTGGGATTTACCTCTGTTTCCACTGAGAGACATTTTCTTGAACTTATAGCGCATGCTTTTAGTTTTGGTAAGGTAGAGCACACCTTTAGTTTTGGTAAGGTAGAGCATGCCTTTAGTTTTCGTAAGGTTTAAGTATAGTTTGTTGTCTTCAGCCACATCTAAAGCACAGAGGAAGAAATCTGTGCTTTTGACAGACCTGTGCCGCTGACAGTGGGTGTGCCATCTGCAGTATTGTACTGACTCCAGCTTTGAGTATGAAGCATGAGCTGTATATAATAACTGACCCCTAAGGTACCATATAGCAAAGACTGTGGTTACAATACATGTCTGTTTCATTTGACAGTGTGACATCTGCCAGGAAGCGAATTATTAAACCATGTCATGTCCTTTTTATGTACTGGTGAATGAAGAAACTGTTGAATCAGCCAGCTCTGTGGCATACATGGATAAAGCCCTGACTATGTCACAAATGAATCCAATGGATCCCAGGTCTGTCTAGCTCACTTCTGTGTTTAATCAAACTGTGACCTGAGGGGAAACCTCAGAGGGTAGCTACAGTGGAGCTCTGACGAGTCACCCCAGGGGGAGTGGCTAGGTGGGATGGGTGGGGGTGGGAGGAAGAGTGTAAGCCACCCCCACAAGACCCACAAGGCTAGCGGATACCCTACAACCTGACTCTCACCATGAGTGTCTGAACTCATTGAAGATTCATAGGCAGGAACAAATGGATCACAGGGCCTCCCCCACCTGTGGAATTCATGGATCCCATGACTGTGGAATAAATGGACTGATGTGGTACTGGTAGAGAAGCCATCAGGCTTGGTACTGTGGGAGTACAAAAGAAAAAAAGAAACTATTGAATCAAGAAGGAAAGTGTATTACTTCAAAAGCCTTTGATAAGTCATAGACACAGACATAGAATGACAACCACATTCTCCTTATTCAAGACCATTCTAACATGATCACTTCAAGACAGCGAAGCAGTGTTTGCTTTATAGTTTGGTCAAAAGTCATGTTTGTTTAGGTAGAGAGTATTTCTGAAATCCATAATTCAGATGTAGTTTACATATTATCTTTTCTAAAATATTTTCAAGAGAAGGGAAAATAATATTGTCATCCTAAAATTTGGAGAGATCATACTTAGCATCACTTTTGTGCAAGGACTAAATCATTTTATTTATGGTATCTACAGCACCACTGAATTGTAAATGTTTATGTTACATTCACTGTGCTGTATGGTATAAGAATATGGTAACTATATGAACTTTGCAATGGCTGAAAACAGTCTAAGGACCAATAAAGTTAATAAATAAATAAATAAATGTTACATTCATACAGTATGCAAGATTCATTAAGGTTTCTGTTAAAGGGAATAGTTCCATTTAGGGATATATTCATCAAAATCTCCTCTGCCATTAACATTGAGGTCATAAAATGTGTTTATATTACATGATAGAACAGTGAAATGTTTGAACATGTAATAATCGACCCTAAAATGTCGAAACGCTGTAATATCGAACGGCAAAAAAAAAAAACATAAAAACACCCAAACAAACCATAAAAACGCCCTAAGCAGGGGGCAAGCCCCCCTGCACCCCCCACACCCCCCTGCTACTTAAATATACCAACTCCGAGATCACACTACAGTACAGACAATGGAAAACTTCCATGTCTGCACTGTACAGAGATCTCCATTGAACCAGTCGATATTCTGACGGTTCGCTATTTAGGGGTCGATTATTACTTGTTCAAACATTTCACTGTTCGATCAGGTAATATAGACCCCATAAAACAAAAGGGATTACGGAAATGGTTAGCAAATGAACCATGGATAAAACATGCTAAAAATGAAAAGCATTGTTACTGGGGGTAGGCTCCTACACTCTTATACCTCTGTTTCTATACTCCAGTGTTTGGGTAGTCTTGGAGTTAGTATACTTAAAGATTGAGGGGTGGCAACCCCATTCATTTTTTTATTCTTTAGTATTTTCAGTGGTCTGGACATGTTTGATAGTTTGCACTGTCAGAATAAGTTCCTGGACTGTTGTTTTTATTATTTTTTTTCTCTTGAATGTCCTTTTAAGGACACAAGAGTTAGCTGGGGGCTTTTTTTGAAAGTTTTTTTTAACAAATATGTGGCAAGCAACAAGTACTGAAGCTGCAGTTAGTCGGGGGGGGGGGTGTTCATTTACTTTTGATCGTGTGTTACTATAAACAGTCTGAGCCAACAATATATGCGAGTGCTTGCTGAAAGGGCACTGTTAGAGCTGCAGAATTTTCTCTATACACTCTATCTTTAGCTAAATTCATAATGGAAGAAATATCACTACATTTCTTCTTACACTTAACACTGTTCTTCTTGAAAACAGTCTTTTTCTTTTTTAACCCTTTCATTAAAATAGGTTTCTTTAATAGGCAGTGAGGACGCTAATTGTTCAAAACATGTTTCAATAACTCTTAACAAAGTAATTTCTGTCAACCAGTCATTAACAAATTCCTTTATTGAAACAAAGACCTTTCCTTAGTGGCATTGACAAATATTGTCATATGCAAGAATCTTACTTTCAGTTAGTTTAATCAGCTGTTGTAAATTAAAGCAACTAAAACATAAGGAGTTCTTTGTGCTTCTTCTCATGTAAGTTGTACAAGAATTGCATTCTACTAAGTAAGATGCACAGGTGAGAGCTGCCCTCTCCAAAGCAAAAAACACAGCATCAGTGGGACCGGACGGTGTCCTGGGCTGCATCTTACACGAGCTCCAAGAAGAACTGAACCCTCACATAAAGTCACTGTTCAATCTCAGCCTTACTACAGGATATGTATCCAAGGAATGGCATACAGCAACAGTGGTCCCACTCCACAAAGGTGGTGCCACAATGGACCCCGGAAACTATCGCCCTATAAGCCTGACTAGCCTGGTCTGCAAAGCTATGGAGCGTATCATCATGGAACTCATAAACAAAGACATTGGGAACCTCCAAACACTGGATCCTACCCAGTTCGGCTTTGTTAAGGGCAGATCTTGCCTCTTGAACCTGGTCGACTTCTTTGAAACAGTCACCAAGGCAATAGATGAAAGGAAGGTAGTTCACACAGCCTACCTGGACCTCGCAAAAGCCTTCGACACAATACCCCACTCGGGCATCATAAATAAGCTCACCAGCTTAAATATCAACCCCTATGTCACAAGGTGGGTTGCAAACTGGCGCAGAGATAGAACCCACATGGTCAGAATTGCAGGTGCAATATCAAACTCTAAACCAGTTACAAGTGGCGTCCCAAAAGGCTCAGTCCTGGGACCCCTGTTGTTCGGTATATATTTCTCTGAGGTACAGGCTAACACAGGAGGACTATGGCTGACCAAGTTCGCAGATGACTGCAAACTGGGTGCCATAATCGACTCGCCGACTGACACAAGCATCCTCCAAAAGGGTCTCACAGAGACGGATAACTGGTGCCAGAGCCATGGCCTAAAGCTAAACGCCAAAAAGTGCATAGTCATCCCCTTTGGGAAAAACAAAGTGCCCATAAATTACCACATAGGTGGTAATCCATTAAGTACGGAAGAAGTAATTAGGGATTTGGGGACCCAAGTAGATAGCAATCTCTCCTTTGACAATCACGTTGCCAAAGTGGTTAGAAAGACCTTCTATATAGCCCACCTTATCACGAAAGGGTTCACATCTAGATCAAGAGAGGTCATTGTGCCCCTCTACTCATCACTCATCAGGCCCATAATTGAATACAATGCCCCATTTGGGATGTACCTTACCCGACACCTGCAGCAACTGGAAAGACCCCAAAAGTACCTCACCAGGAGGATCAAGGGACTCAAACAGATGCCCTACGCCATTAGGCTAAACAAACTCCAGCTATACTCAGTTGCTTACCGCCTACTCAGAGGTGATCTGTGCTTGACATATAAAGCCATGTCCAAACAAGAAATAATGGACATGCTCCACCTCAGGAAATCCAAATCCCTTAGAGCTACATGCTCCAGGGACTTAAACCTCAGCACAGAAATAAATAGGACATGCTGGAGGGACAGATTCATATCCCAGAGGCTCCCCTCACTCTGGAACAAAATCCCAATCCATGTTAGGCAGAGCCCCTCAATGACCCTCTTCAAGAGAAATCTTGACAAGTGGATGGGAGATCATAGGTTTACCCCTGAGATCTCTTCTGTGTCCCTACTAGACAGAGGCACAGTAAACTAACCTTAAAAGGGCTATATTCTGTGACCTACTATACAGAGGCACAGTCAACTAATCTAAAAGGGTGGCGAAAGCCAAACACACTCTGGCTAGGCTTATAAATGCCCTAGGGCAGATAGCCTAGTATCAACCTATGAACCTATGAACCTATTTGTCTTAATCAAATCCTCAAACACATAAGAATTCAAAGAGTCTATTATAAAATTACATACATTCCATGTAAAAAAAGAGAAAAAAAGTTTCCCCTTACCTCCCTGACTCCTTGTAATCACTGAA
This sequence comes from Protopterus annectens, assembly GCF_019279795.1. NCBI lineage: Eukaryota > Metazoa > Chordata > Ceratodontiformes > Protopteridae > Protopterus > Protopterus annectens. The sequence continues at coordinate 1,266,052,531 of NC_056733.1, read as the reverse complement.
ATCACACAAAGACATGCTGCATCTTTGCATCAACAACAGATGCAAGACATCCACTTGAGAGTGAAGATGTTTAAATAGTTTCCCTTCTTTCAGTGAGTGGAGTTTACAAATTGCTCTAGGCTACCAGGCATTTCAGGAAAATAAAAGAAAACAAAAGGTGTTCTCTCTGTCTTTAAAAAGACATGGCTGAGTACTAAAGTAAATACAAAGATAAAACACTGCTGCCTCCCAGGATCTTGTAGATGTTGAATATACACACTGTTCACATCTGCTTAAGAGCAGAGATGTTTAAATAGTTTCTCTTCTCCCAGTGGGTGGAGTCAAATTCTTCTAGGCTACCAGACACACCTATGAAAATAAAAGAAAACGGAGGATGGCATAATGGTTAAGGTGTTTATCTTTTAGACAGAAGGTGCAAGGTTTGATTCTCACATGGGGCAATTGGCTAGGTGTGAAATGGCCCACTAGGGCAGTTAGCCTAGTACTAAACTAAGAATCTAAAACCAAAGGTGTTATTCTTGTCTTTAAAAAGATGGGAGTGTTTTGAGAGAATACTATGGATTTCCTATAAGCAAGTTCTGGATTTTAGCTCCAATATATATCAACATGGACTCCTTTCATGGGGATCATATGTCATTAATTTAATTAGTTTGTAAGAGCAGATTGTTAACTCATTGGATAATTCATTAGCCAATGATGTTTTTTTTTTCGGATCTGATTAAGGCGTTTGACTCCATCCCACATGAAACAGTTATAATGACTTTTAAGAGAATTGATAACTCTGGCTATGTAGATAAATGGGTATCCAAATGGCTACTTGGGTAAGAGCTACTACAGAGTGAGAATTAAAAACTTCTTCTCCGAGTATAGATTGATGGCCAGGGGTGTGTTCCAGGGTTCATTCTTGGAGTCACTATTATTTGGTTTAGTGATGTCAAAATGTTCAAAATATAACGCTGTATGGTTAAGTAAGTTCACTGATGATATTAAGACAGGGTGGGCAGTAAATAATATTAGTGACTGGTGTCTGTTGCAATCTTACTTGTATAACCTATACGAAAGGATAACAACTAAAGGTATGAGATTTAACAATGGAAAATGTACCACTTTACATTTTGGGCACAATAATAATCAATATCCCTACTTCATAAACAGTCAGACTTGTGTTTTCTTCTGAGGTAAAGAGAGATCTAAGTATCACTGTAGCTACAAACCTTAACTTTGAAGTTAATATGGCAAACATTAGGAAATGTTATAGTCTTATGAGGATTACCCCTCAATGATTCTCAAGCAGAGATAGTCAGGTGTTTCTAAAGATCTATTTAACAGGTAAAAGACCTATTATTGAATATGGGGGTTCCTTTCTCTGCATTAAATGTTTTGTAATTGAAGAATTTGGAATGGATTCAAAGAACCTTTACCAGACAGATAGACGGCTGCCATAATTTACCCTATAAAGGAAGACTGATATATTTGCCCTTGTATTCTTTCTCTTACTGGTTTTTAATAGGTGACATGATTATGCTACATAAATGTCTAAAGGATAAATTATTTGCTGCCATTTTAGACATTGATTTTATTTACCACTGTATTTGTACAAGGAATAAAAATTTATATGTAAGAATTTTTATTTCCAATTTGAAGATAAAGAGATCTTTCTTTCATATTAGGGCAGGAAGGAAGCGGATATCATTACCTATACATGTAAGATTGGTAAATAATTTATCGATATTTAAAAGGGCATTAGAAAACTGTTTTTCTAAAATTCTATATTCTTCAGTGATGTCTATTAGGCAAAATTTAACCTGGCCAATTTAGGCCGTGAGTTTGTTAGTTATTCATTGAACCACTGACATTTTGGCAGATGTTAAGTAATACACATTTCCATTACATTACTTCCAACAGAAGCTTATCATATGATAGTCTTCTTTTCTAATATTTACTGTTTTTGTTTTCTTCACTAGCCAATGAACTGTTAAGTGCTTCTTTAAGAGGTGTTGGCAGTACCTTTAATGGGTTTAGAACTCTTGACTAGCACATCTTGTGAGCCAGCCTGTCCTTCCTTAGCTTGGGAAGTTCTTTTTCCACCTCCCTGGCAGAGCACTGAATATTAATTCATTGTTCAATGTCATTTGTTACTTCCATCTTTCATTGATTAATTTTCATAGCTTTTCACCTTCTTCTATTGTGTTTCCCATGTAACCATCCTTTCATCACCTGTATTGGGCAACTCTATTTTTTTACCTTAGCCTTCATTGCCATTCTTTCTACAGCTGCCCTTTTTCCATCCAGTAAAGCTGGTTTTCTTTTTCTTCTCATTACTTCCATTTATTGTATGCCTTCTGTTTTTTCTGTTCTCACCTCAAAGACTTCCTTCTTTAAATGCATGGATTTCCTCATTTTTTTTTCATTTGCTTTATTTCTTTTTCATTATTTTTTTCTTATCTTTTTTTCAGAACTCATTTGCTTCAGTCCACAGGTTTTATTTCTACCTTTGACAGCTCCATTAAGACGGCCTCTAATTCACTGCATGTGTGCTCATGCATGTGCCATTTTCCTTACAATAAAACATATTGTTGCATGTCTGTAATGGTTAATAGTACCTTTACTTCTATCACCTCTTTATTTGGCTTTGCTAGGCACCACAAGCAGTATCTTATTGTTCCTGGCACAGTCATGCAATAGATGAGTGACTGCCTCCTGGTCCATAACTTCAGTTCATGCATTTTCCTTTTCTGCTATAAATCTTGGGATGCCCAAATCTGATAATTGCAATTTTATGTCTTCCATGATAATTACCTTCTTTTACCCTTCCAAAGTGAAAGAATAACGGCAAAGCCTCCCCTCCCCACCTTAGTAATACAAGCTAACCCTAACCCTAAACTTGACCCTGTCTCTAACCCTAACCCTACACCTTACTTTACAAAAATGCTTTCAGTAAATCAGACAAATTAGATACTAGTGCTATGGACTATTTTCAATATGTGATTCTTCCCTGTACTGTGTCAGATTTTTTGCTTTTCATATTGTAATACGCAGATGAATCATACTATAACTGTTGGCTGATAACATATCTAGCCACAAGATATTCTTTCTATTCCAAATGCTATTCCACTTCTCTTGACAACTTTCCCGTCCTTTGTAACTTGGAAATGTGTTCAGTTTCCTTCTTCTTAACCTTGCATATTTTCATTTCTCTTACCCACAAGGTTATATCCTTGATCCTGTCCTCTTTAACATTCTCACCAACACTCTCCAAAAATTCACACAACAGGCCTTCCTAATACAATATGCAGATGACTCACATTCATACTCACATCAGACAACCTGGCACATCTCAAAAAAAATTACTCAGGAAGCTTTAACAGCCACTGAAACATGCTTTTATAACTCACAACTCATGCTCAACTCCCCAAAAATCAAACTACTTCTTTTTCCTCAAAACCCTTCTCTCATGACAAAAAACTAAATCTAAAATTCTTTCTCTTAATAATACACTTATAATAGCAAAATAGTGGATGATAATCTTAAATTTGACTGGCATACAAATATGTATTAAAAAAATCCCCAAAAATTATGGATGCTTTACACAGCCAAAAATGTTCTCACCAACGCAACTAAAATTACACGTGTCACTACTTATCTCCTCTCCACACTTCTTTATGGTGCTCCCATCCTTACTAACTTCAGGCATCACAAAAACAAAACTTGAACAATGCTATAGTGAAGTGACTACATTTGCAGCAAATATCATGTTCAGACCCCACCACTGTATAACACTAAAAGGCCTAAATTAGTTAGAACTATCCCATCAACTAATATATACACAACTTCTTGCTACCTATAAAATTATCCAGCATCTGTATGCTTGTCCAGCATGAAATACCATTTTACACAACTATGTTCCTACTCAGTCATTATGATTAAATGACCAAAAACTCCTTTCTGTCCAGAAACCTATCAAATCTGCTGGGCATGGTCTTTACTAGTTCCATGTTACTAATGCCTGGAACTCCTTTTCTGTATCCATCAGGTCAATACCCCCCCTTGAGTCCTTTAAAACCATTCTGAAAGACTTCCTAGCTCAAATCTGATTCTGTTCTTGCTCAACTCCAAGATAAACTATATCCCTAAATATGAGCAAGTACCTGTTCATATCATAAACGTCCTTATTTCCCTTGTTCACTCACTTCCTTACTTCAATCAGTTTCTCTCCCCTGACTCTCTATGTAAATATGCCATAACCTTGTTTTTTCACCCACTTTATATTACAATTCCTGTATGTATTATACTAACTTAACTTTACTTTCTCTAAACTAGCTAAAATTTCTCTAAATATTAAATCATTGTCATATATTTATTTATTTATTTTTTTTACATTTGTTAACCGGGATGGTCCGACTGGACAAGGTCCCTTTACAGCAGAGGCCCAGGGAGAAAAGCTCCACTTAATTAATACAACAAATAATGACATTATACATAATGTAAAAAACATTGTTATACTAGCAGTATTTTGTGAAAAAGAAACAGTAAAAAAAAATTCTTATCAGCAATAATTGCATATGTACATTTTGTTAGTAATGAAAAATATGGACAACAAAATTACCGTATGTCAAGGGATACTATTTGTTACCACCATGCTTGCTGAGGGCCTGAAATAGGAGAGAAAAGCAAAGGATGGAGGTAGCATATTTTAGGATTATGTAACACATGAACAGAGCCAAGAGCTTATAAAATGAGCCTTAAGGGAGTTTTGAATTGTATGGTATTTGATGCAGAAGTTACAGAGGGAGGGAGATTATTCCAACTTTTTGCTATACTGTGTGAAAATAGAGCTTTACCTGCTGTGTTGCTGGCTGAGGAGATAGATAGGAGTGATTTGTTGGCAGAGCGCAGTGGACGATTTGGTGTATAGTTAGTCAGTAATTGCCTTAGAGCTGGAGTTTCGTCAGGATGTTTTAGGTTGTTATATGCTATGACTAGTTGCTAATAGGTTGACAACTGTGGGAGTTCAAGCCACTGAAGTTGCCTAAGAGGTATACAAAGATGGGTTCTAAAGGGGGAATTTTTAGCAAACTTGGCGACTTTGTTATAACAGGGCTCAAGTTTGCCTAGGTCAGATTTTCTAATATAAGTCAGAATTAGTGTGACATACATTAGTGTGGAAAGAAGGTGGGTTTGAGCTAGGGTGACCTGAGCCTGATCTGATAGAAAGTTTTTATGTCTGTGTAGGGAACCCATTTTTTGTGTACCTTTTTAATAGTTTGAGAGATATGGATGTCAAAGTGGCGGTTGTTTTCTATTTCGACGCCAAGGAGCTTGGTGTGGAGAGAAGGTGAAATGACAGTTCCATTGTTGGAGGAGACAGAGAAGGAGAGTGGTGAGGTTTTTGATTTGTTTGGGGTAAATAGAAGTAATTTAGTTTTGTTGGGACTTAAGATAAGTTGAATATTTGTGATCCACCTTTCTACTGAGGCAAAAGATTCTTGGGTGAGGTGCTGTAGGGTGGTAAGAGATGGGGCTGAGAAGATTAGAGTGGAATCGTCTGCATACTGTATGAGTGAGGTCTGCAGGGTAGAGGTATTCAGATTATTGGTGAAGATAGAAAAGAGAAGTTGACCTAATATGGAACCTTGAGGTACACCAATGGTGGTTGGAAGTAAAGGTGATAAAACTCCTTGCCACTGGACAGCTTGTTGTATGTCTGATAGTTTTTTAAACCATGCAATAGTGTCAGGGGCAAAGGATAAAGAGGCTAGAGTATCTATTAGTATTGATTGAGAAACCATGTCAAATGCTTTAGAGTGGTCCAGGAATATAGCAGATACAAATCTGCTGTTATTTCTATGTTGGTTAACCAGGTTTGTGAAAGAGAGAAGGGCAGTGGCTGTGCTGTGGTGTGGGTGGAAGCCATGTTGTGTAGAGGAGAGGAGATTGTTTGAATTTAGGAAATGCATGACCTGAGAGTGTATGCATTTCTCAAGTATCTTTGATAAAGGAGACCAAATGGCAATGGGGCGGTAGTTTGAGAAATCATGGGAATTTCCACCCTTATGAAGGGGAATAATGTAGGAGATTTTCCATAGTTGAGGGCTATAGGATTCATGTATGGAACGGTAGATAAGGATTGAGACCGGGTAGGATATGGAGTCGGCAGCCATTTTTAGGAAATTTGCTGGTATACCATCTGCTGCAAGAGTAGTGGGTTTAAGTTTTAAGAGGTATTTTTTTATCGTAGAGGTTGGGACAGGTGAGAATGTAAAGGGAGGTGTGTTGTTAGGAGCTGTTGACATGGATGAGTAGCTATTTTTGGATAGTTGAGTTGATAGTGATTTAATGGATTCAGTAAAGTGATGACTGAATTGGGAGGCTATATCGCTATCTGTTTTTTGTGGAGGTGGAGGTGGGAGCTGGTGTGGTGGTTTTACCAGGTTTTAGTAGGGAGTTAGTTGCATGCCAGAACTTTTAGGGGTTGTTGGGGTGTTTGTTTTGGATACCTAGAAAGTAGTTCTGTTTATCGAGCTTTGTTTGCTTTTTGACCTGATTCCTAAGGTGTTGATAGCTTTGTTTGGATAGACTAATGTTATCTTTCTTCCAGGTTTTCCATGCCTTATGAGAAGAAACACCATAGCACTGGATGTAACACAGCAGAATATCCAATTTATTGTAAGTAAGTGTTTTCAAGGGTTCACCTCTTCATCAGACTTAGATAAAAATGACTTAAAACAACCACATTAAATAGTATTCTAATTACCATTAATTACTTCAATTAAAAACAATTAAATTATTTAAAGCCATACTTAACATTTTTTAAAAACATCACAGCATACATAAACTAAAAAGTAGTGTCTCAACCGTCTCGCTTTCAGGAAAGGTTTAATGGAGACCATATTATTCAAACCAGGCGCTTTATCAGCGCACAATAATATAATCCATTTTTGTTCAGCCGCCTCAGTAATATTCCTCATATCTCCTCCCCTTTTTCTGACTGCAAGTATTTCCAAGACCAGAAACCTAAACATATGCTCACTACCTTAATTCTTGATGTGCATAGCCAAGGCACTACTTTCCTTTTTATTTCTTATATCCCTCATATGTAAAACAGTCAATGTAATATATTTGAGTCATTGTGTCAAATGTTTTTCATATTATATTGGCATGACTACTTGACAGTTCAAAGACAGGATACTTGAACATATGAGGGATATAAGAACTAAAAAGGTCTCCATTAAAGAGGTGAACCCTTGAAAGCGCTTATTTACAATAAATTGGATATTCTGATGTGTTACATCCAGTGCTACCATGTTTTTTCTCATTTGCTTCTTTTTGGAATGACGGTGCAGTGGTGCAGTGGTAGCATTGTCACCTCACAGCAAGAGGTTCTCTGGTTCGATTCTCAGCTGGGATGCTTTCTGTGTGGAGTCTGCATGTCCTCCCTGCGTTCGCGTGGGTTTCCTCCGGGTGCTCCACTTTCCTCCCATGTTACAAAGACATGCATCTGGAGCCTTTCTCCCCAGGCCTCCGCTGAAAATTGGCTTTGTTCCAAGTCGGACTTTCCTGGTTAACAAATAATAAATAAAAAAATAAATAAAATTGCTCTGGTTGTTTTATTGCCTGAGGCTATATTCTTTGGTTATATGTATTTCCATGCCTTATCTCTGGACTTTAATAGGGCTCTAGTGGACTTACTAAGCCATGGAGGATAGTGTAGTTTGGCTCTAATTTTTCTTATGAGGGCTACTAAATCAAGGATATTAGTAAGAGTACTATTAAAATAGTCCACTGGTTGGTCTAAGTCAAGGGTGCATAATGGTTCCCAGTTACATTTTTTTAACATAGTGTTAAGATCTAGAGGGTTAATATTGTGATCATTTCTGACTTGTCCATAGACTGTAGGTTTGGGTATGTTAATACGTTTTCGTAGGAGGAAAGTTGGGAGGTGGTCGTTAAGTCCATCTGGTAGGCAACCTGTTTGGTAATTATGTTCAGGGTAGTTTACTAATGTCCAATCTAGTGTAGATTCCTTTTGGGATTTTTTTATCTACTCTAGTAGGTTCTTGAATGAGTTGAGAGAATCCATACAGGTTGATGTGGTTAGTGGGGTTTTTAGAGTTGCAGGCTAGCCAATCAGTGTTTAGGTCACCTAGTAAAATAGTCTCTTGTGGGAGGTTATCTTTTGACCATTGTAGAATTTCCTCAATTATTGGAGCGTTATTACCTAGAGGGATATACGCACAATGAATACTGATACTCTTTTTCTTGTTTATCAGTAGCACAGAGCCTACAATCTCAGCAGTATTAATTTTAGGTAGAGGAGTTTGTAGAGGTTGTAGAGTAAGTGTATTTTTATAGACAATTACAACGCCCCCTCCCTTCTCTCCTGTCCTATCTAGTCTTAGGATATTATAACCCGGAGGGAGAATTTCTTCATTCTGTGTGCTGGGTTTTAGCCAGGTCTCTGTTATGGTTAGAATGTCAGGGGAGAAGTGAGTTATGAATGCGTGCAAGTGAGGAAGTTTGTTTGATATACTGCAAGAGTTAAGGTTGATGATAAGTAGATCTGCTGTGTGTTTGTTTGGGGGTATAATGTTGCTTTGCCCTGGATTTGGGTGAATATCCCCAGAGGTAAGGAGGTATTTCTTTAATAATAGATGAAGTTTGATTGTTTGTAGAATGTCTATATGGAGTTTGCATTATATTTTTCTAGTGTAGGATAGTGGAATGTACTTGTTATGTATAAGTAATATTGTGTTGTCATTAAATAAAGAGGGGGCTATTGGGAAGCTTATGTGGGTTACTATAGGTGTGAAGGTATGTGTTGCATGGTAGGTGGTGTGTATGTGTGTAAAGATGTAATGTGGGTTAGGGTTGTGAGGGTTAGTAGGAGAGATGTAAGCAAAACCAGCATAGTTTGCATTACATGGTATTTAGATGCAGGTAGTGTTGTTTGGATGAGAGTTAATCAGGGGGTGTGATTTGGGTAGTTGCAGTTGAGTGGCTGCAGGTAGTGGTCAGGTGATAGTGGGGTTAGAATAAACATAGAAGTAGTGGGGCGGGTGGGAAATGGGGGCAGGGTAGGGGAGCGGAGTGAGACGAATGAAACAAGGTGAATGGAACTGGGGCCCAAGCAGACCTCAAGGCTGCAGAGCCAATCTATTTGGTCTTTCCAGGGCAGATTAGCTATGCAAAGTTAATGCCAATGGTAAGTTATATGTAGTTTTACAACTGAAAGTATTGAGCTAATTTCCTTAACTTTGGCTACTGTTTTTACCAATTACCCTTTGCCTTAGTTGCAGGATTAATTGGGAAGACCTAGTGTGTTCCTGCCAGTGCAGTGGACCCCCCGGGCGGAGCACTACAGAGCTATGCCCCTAAATGTATCAAAATAATTATTAGAGAGAGTATAAACCTTGTTTCCTTGCTGGTGTCAGGAAAAAAAAGTTTGACTGTTTAGATTTTCTGTTATTTTACAAGCAGTAGTCCACTAGCGTTGCAAGCCTTTCAGTGGGGGGGGGGGCAGGCTGGGTTGGGCTGACAAGATAGTATAGAGTTCTTAGGAAGGAGAAGGAGATATGGAAACAGATTAGGGCAAAGAAAAGCACTTTATCTACCCATTTGCTCAACAGTAAATGCACTTTAAAACAGCTACATACAATAGTCCTTTAGCACTTTATCTATAAATTTTCTTAACAGTAGATGAACTTTAAAACAGCTACATACAATAGATCTTCACTTAAGTTGAATCATTAACATCTATAGACACAGTGTTTTGCTATTAGTATCACTGGTGTTTTTAGAGAAAAGAATAGTACTATAATCATTCAACAATCCCTATAGATATGGTAGGATCAGATAATTAAAAAGAAAGACATGTTCATATACAAATATGTCAGAATGCAGCGTTCCTAGGAGGCCTGTGAAATGCTAGATACCTGCCATGTTATGTTGTGATATTAATGTAAAATTAGGTAAAAGTAGTGCTATAAACATTCAATACTCCTATACAATTATAGAAGAATCAGCTAAGCACACTAATAAGGCTCCTAATCCTACAATACTATGTCAGTAAACAGCATATGTGCTAGGCTTGTAAGTCGCTAGCTTCCTACCATGCTACCTAAATCAACAACACATGTATCTCTCCCTCCTGTAACTGGATAGATATCTTAGTGGTTCCATTGTCTTGCCATGATATAATTAATAGACACACTTTTAATCAGCAACATATACAGTTAAGTCACAGTGTTCTTAATGTGCTTTACTGCTATCCTGTCCACTGCAGTTTACAATACTGAGAGTTTATGAGCCATATCACATGTAAACTTAAACACACGCAGCTACATTAATAGCTTACATTCCAAGCAGGCAAATAACTGTATTGAAGGTTCTTTGCAATTAACAGTACTGTGTACAGAAATAAAATAGCAGAAATTAAAGTTTTAAGCAGGATGACCTTACCGCAGGAAATGGGTTCCGCGAGCACTAGCAGTTTAATTTAAAAATGGCGCAAGATGCAGAGAAGAAAGTACCTTGCTTCCGTGGTATGGTTGCTATGTTATACAGCAGTCTGATTGGTGAGAACACTGTTACGTAGTCCCCAAGCAGACCTTGAAGCTGCAGAGCCAATCTATTTGTTTTTTCCAGGGCAGACTAGCTATGCAAAGTTAATGCCAATGGTAAGTTATATGTAGTTTTACAATTGAAAGTATTGAGCTAATTTCCTTAACTTTGAATACTGTTTTTACCAGTTACCCGTTGTCTTAGTTGCAGGATTAATTGGGAAGACCTAGTGTCTTTCTGCCAGTGTGGCGGACCCCCCCAAGTGGTACGCTACAGAGCTATGCCCCTAAATGTATCAAAATAATTATTAGAGAGAGTATAAACCTTTATAGACCACAACGTAAACAGCTCACAGTTGAACGAATACCACACAGAACCAACCAGTGAAAAAAATAGTTCCTTTTTTATTAAAAATACACGTTAAATCTCTCTCTAGCGCCTCGGCTGTAAACAGCTTTTAGCAGAGTACAATCACATAAGTAAAAACACAGCTTTTTATACTTTTTGCATTAAATGGATTACTTCATTAATAAAACCAATTAATCAGTTAACAATTACTGAAATTCCATTATACCAAACACTTCAAAGTGCATTCTTGATTTAAGCCTCTAGGGCACATAGTATCAAACTTTAAAATTAACATTGTTTCTTTCTTTCTTAATACATTTTTTATATGTTGCTCTACCATTAATTCATTAGTTTCTACTTTCTCCAAAATAGTTGCTTGTAACCCCTCCGGGTTACTACTATGAAATTCTTTAAAATGAACTGCCACTGGACTAGTTGATTTACTTTTTCTTATATCTCTTATGTGTTCTTTGAGTCTGCATGAAAACTGCCTTTTACTTTCCCCAACATAAAATTTTTTACATGGACATTTTAAGCAATATATAATTTTCTCTGTGTTGCAACCATAAATGCCTGTAACTTGGAACTTTTTTCCATTAATATCTGTGAATTCTTTTACTATGAACTCACATTTGTGATGATAGAACTAGCCCTGCTTGGGGCATTCTAAACTTCCCACGTACTAAAAAATCTTTTATGCTTCTGCCTCTCCTAAAGGAGAAGCTGATATTCTTATTTTGTAGAAAATCTACTTCCCCTTTTAATTTTAACCAACAATATTTTACTTTTCCTTTACTGTTTCTGAAAAAAACAGAAAAAGTGGAAGTAAAATAAATATGTTCTTGTTCTTCTTCATTTTCCTTCCTTTGCTTGCTACCACTTCTCTGATTCCACTTTACTGCTTTTTTCCAATCCCTGTTCCACTTGTGCTTTTAAATATCCCCTTTCACAAAACGTATAAAAAGTTTCTTCCATTTTCTTATCTGCTGGATTACTACACAGCCTCTTTACCCTAAGGAATTCTCCATATTTTATGGATTTTATAGTATGTGGGGGATGACAACTGGAACCACACAGCATAAAATTTGTTCCCAGGAACTTTCTATGTATTTTTATTCTTAACTTACAGTTTTTCCTACCCATTACTTCAACATCCAGATAATGAACTTCATTACCAATCTGTAATCTACCAAAACTTATCCCCTCTTCATTTTCATGTAACTTATTAATAAATGCTTGCACTTTATTGTGTCCCCCCTACATATAAAAATTAAATCATCAATATATCTAAAATATTTGACTACATGTTCTTTATAAAATTCAGTAGTATAAATATATTGACTTTCAAAGTATCCCATGAATATATTTACATAAGAGGGGGCAAAAGCTGCCCCCATTGCTGTACCTTGTAACTGCCTATACAGGCAGCCATTAAATTCAAATATGTTGTTTTTTAAACACAGCAAAACCAAATCTGTTACATACTGTATTACTGGGGCTTCCCCCAGGAAAAATTTTATGGCTTTAATACCATCTTTATGTTTGATATTAGTATACAAGCTAACAACATCCATTACAATAAAATACATTCCTTCTGACCATATAATTTCCTTGATCTTACCTAGAGTATAAACCTTGCTTCCTTGCTAGTGTCAGGAAAAAAAAGTTTGACTGTTTAGATTTTTCTGTTATTTTGCAAGCAGTAGTCCCCTAGTGATGCAAGCCTTTCAATGGGGGGTGGGCAGGCTGGGTGGAGCTGACAAGATAGTATAGAGTTCCTTATTTCCTTGCTGGTGTCAGGAAAAAACATTTGGCTGTTTATATTTTCTGTTATTTTGCAGGCAGAAGTCCCCTAGCATTGCGAGCCTTTCAATGGGGGGGGGGGGGCAGGCTGGTTAGGGCTGAGAAGATAGTATAGAGTTCCTTGTTTCCTTGCTGGTGTCAGGAAAAAACATTTGATTGTTTATGTTTTCTGTTATTTTGCAAGCAGAAGTCCCCTAGCATTGTGATCCTTTCAATGGGGGGGGGGGCAGGCTGGGTAGGGCTGAGAAGATAGTATAGAGTTCCTTGTTTCCTTGCTGGTGTCATAAAAAAGTTTGACTGTTTAGATTTTCTGTTATTTTGCAAGTAGTAGTCTCCTAGCGTTGTGAGCCTTTCAATGGGGGGGTGGGGCAGGCTGGGTAGGGCTGACAAGATAATATAGAGTTCCGCAGGAGATGGGTTCCGTGAGCACTAGCAGTTTAATTAATATATGTTGTATCTATTCTTAATCAATGTTTTCACATTGTGTTTAATTTGATATAATTATGTAAACTGTAGCATTTTTTTGTATTAGTTTGAAGATTGTAAAAGGATTGTTCTTAAAATGTTATTGTATTACTTCTGTGCTTTTCTCCCCGGGTCTCAGCTGAAAATGGGCACCCACCCAGTTAGACTTTCCCTGTAATAAAATGTCAGTAAATAAATAAATAATGCACACAACTAATCCAGTCCTCCTCTAATCAATAAATCCTTCTTGCACACATTGCACTCTGGTATCTGCGTATCTTATTCCTTCTTCAGTTTGTCCATTACTTCATTATTACTCTTATATCTGCCTCCCATTCTTCTAACAGTCTGCAGCATCCATGTTTTTTTCCCTAAACCTCAGCCTGCATACACTGTTGGAAACTCCTGGTGTTCTGGCTGCAGTGTAATTCTCAAACAATCTGGAAATATATAGCTGATTGATAGGTATATTTATTGGCATTTTAACCTTTCAGAGTTCTGTATTGTCTTAATTTTGCCTGACTGAATTATTTTATATATTTTCTGGCATTGTTTTCTGTTTCTCATCTGTCCTGAAACTGTTTTTTCCGCCAGTTGCCTGCCCCTACTGTAAATTAGATCTGGGACACACCTCCCAGTCTGGAGTTCTCTCTATTTAATACAGAGAGAACATTTGAGAAGGCCAACCCACTTAGGTTCTTAACCTTGAATTTTTCTTCTGCTCCTTCCTCTCTTCTTGCACTTTACTAAAAAAGACAATTGCACTTTATTTTGTTTTTGCCTTTTCTTAAAATTACTCAGTTGTATTTATTCTGCTCCATTTATTACTACTTGGTAGTAGCCTGATTAAATTGTAACTGCTACTCTAAGCCTTTTGATGTAAGTAGTTGGGCTCCAGACCAGTTATTTTACATTAAGAAGGTTTGTGGTCTGCACTGTTGTGGCAGGACAGGTAGTTTACATCCTTCTAAGTTGGGAATTGCTGATTGAAGGCTCAGTGTCTGTTATTCTAAAAGTGTATTAGTTCTGGTTAAAGCATTTGGACTTCAGGCCAGTTATTTTTCATTAAGAAGGTTTGTGGTCTGCACTCTTGTGGGAGGCGAGGCTAGATTCTGCCCTTCTGAGCTGGGAGTTTCTGGATAAAGGCTTATTGTGCCTGCTTATTTGAACTGTTTCTTTCTGAAATTGGTGCGCCTTGGTTGCTGTAGCATAGACTAGATTCAGGCATCCTGAATCTAGTTTTGTTTGTATAACTTGAGCACTAATCCAGGCCATCCCTTTTGGAGAAGGTTTCCCTGCACCCTAGTGGCAGGAGTGTGCAGTTACAACTTGTCTGATTGAAGACTGTTGGAACAGGGCTCAGTTTTGAAATTTTTTTACTGGTTAATTGGGTAATTTGTTTAAATCAGTTTGCTCGTTTTCTATTGTTATATAAAAAAATTGCACTTTATTCATCTGCTTTTACTGTATTTGTGTTTCTTCCTACTTTATTACTTTATTTTGCTTTTGCTGCTTGTTCCTAAAAGTACTTAATTGCATTTATTCTGCTGCATTTATTATGGCTTGTTAGTAGCCTGATTAAATTGTAACTGTTATTCTAAGCCTTTGGTTGAAGCACTTGGGCTTGAGACCAGTTGTTTTACATTACGAAGGTTTGTGGTCTGCACTGTTGTAGCTGGACAGGTAGCTTGTCTGATCAAAGACTGCTGGAACTGGGCTCAGTTTTTAGCTTTTTATTGGTTAATTGGTTAATTTGTTTAAATCAGTTTGCTCATTTGCTACTGTTATATTAAAAAATATATACACTTTACGCATTGCCACTTAGCTAGGGTTAAACTATTCCCAGTGCCATAAAGTCTGCTCTTAAACTTTTCCCTTTGAATGAGACAATATTTTAGTTTTAGCACTAAAATCTGTTTCTTTGAGCTCAGCATTTTTTTCAGAACTTGTTGTAAGCACTAACTAAGCTACAAATTACTACAGCACTCAACTTTCCTCACTTGTTTAGAGGAAAACAGTTTTTAGCACTTAATAAATATGCACCTATCCAGGCATGTCTAAAGGTCAGCTCCCGGTGTTTTCCCCTGTCTACCTGATGAATCTGGGCATCTTGGGGCAATGAAGCAATTGTCTCATGTACACAGACAACCCTCTCCTCCTACCACCTAACACCACAACCTGTGAGAGATGCACTTATATAGGCAAACTAGAAGCAAAGCTGTCTTCACCCAAGAGTGGACTAGACAGTCAAGAGGAGAAGGTAAACACTTGCACTACACCACACTCATCACATAGGCCCTCAAAACCTACACCACCAAAACACACACATAGAAACATGAAACACACACCTACATTTGTGGAGGCTCTCAATAAAAATTTGCTCAAGCAACAGAGACCTCTAAAGCAGAAATGCAAGCAACCCCCAACACAACCCAAATGAAACATAGCCCACAAACTCAGTGTACCACTCAACCACAGCCCATAAGACATAACAACGTACCCAACACTTTAGTCATAGGTGACTCTATAATCAAACACACTGATGTTCCACTCACCAGACTAAACAAGGAGAAAGTTACTGTCAGCTGCCTGTCGGGTGCCAGGATCTACCACATAATGCATGCACTCAGGTCACTCCACAACAAATATGACTCTGTCATTGTCCATGTTGGTGTGAATGACCTGAGATGTACCTCCCTGGACTACATGAAAAGAGACATGGAGGAGCTCTCTGATCTTGTAGCCCAGGCAGGTATGACCCTAGCCCTGAGTAGCATCCTGCCATCACCCAGAATGATACCACAGTACAAGGACAAAATTACTTCAACAATTGGCTAAGCTTCTGGTGTCATTCTAAGGGGATCCAGTATCTGTCTGCCTAGGATGATATGATTGACAGACCATGATGCTTTGCCAGAGATGGCCTGCACCTGTCGCCCTTGGGATTCCGGATACTGGCTAAGGCTCTTGCCACCCCTATAGTGCCTTTTTAGGCAAGGTTCAAATGACAAATTCCCCACCTTAACAAGTACACGCAGGCAAAATCTGAGGGTAATGCTACTCAATGCTAGAAGTCTAAATCTCAAAATGCATTCACTCGAGGCACTCCTTAAAATGGAGAACATCGACATCTGTGCAGTGACAGAGACCTGGTTGAAGGTTCCAGAGAGCACCCCTGCATTACCAGGCTATAATTCATATCACACCTTTCGGCCACCTAACCTGGACCGAAACACTAAAGGCAGAGGTGGGTCCATATTCATTAAGGATATCCACACCTCCAGGCTAGTTGCTCAGCATAATGCATCTGAGATTATCCAAGTGCAACTAACTCTGGGAAAGACCGCTATCCAAATTGTAGCTTGTTACAGATCCCCCACCATGCTCCAGGATTCCCACTCCTCATTTCTTGATACACTGGAAAATATTAGGATACAACCCAACACCCTAATAATGGGCGATTTCAACTACCCCACCATCAACTGGGAAAACTACTCATGTACCAACTCTTTTGCTCAACGTTTTCTGGAATTCATAAATGTCAATGCCTTGGATCAACTTATCCACACCCCCACCAGGGGCAGCAATATCCTAGACCTGGTCATTACCAACATGGGCGACCGGTGTTCCACACCAGAGGTCAATTCTTCATTGGTCAGATTCGACCACAAGCTAATCACCCTAGACATCCACATCTGGCCCCCAACCCCCCATTAGGGAAACCACCATAAAATATTTCTCCAAAGCCAACTTCACTCTTCTTAAGACAGAAATGGCAAACTTCACAATACCCATGCAGACAGACAATAGAGGTACAACTGCTGAATCCAACACAAATGCACTTTATAAGCACTTACACGAGTGCATGGATCATGCTATGTCTAACAGAACCAAAATGCTATCCTCCAAAAAGAGGAAGCCAATCTGGTGGTCTCCTGCCATAAACAAACTCTACAACAGAAGAAAGAAACTGTTGCAAAAAAGAGTAAAATCTCATGATTGGAGGAACTCTCTGGTCAGCCTCAGTAAGAATCTGAGATCCCTCATAAAATCCTCCAAACCTAGTTACGAAAACAAAATTGCCACTGATTCTGAAGACAACCACAAAGCATTCTATAGCTAAGTCAACAATCTCAATGGCAACACTCAGATCTGCTCTGAGTTACAGCACAATGGCATTAAATATACAGAAACAACTGATATTGCCAACATCCTGGCGGATAGGTTCAGTGCTAAGTTTACCCCCCTCACCCCCTAAAGGGCCCATCTCTATACTGGAAGAATGTAAAGTTACTGTAATCATGGCTGTACAGGTAAAAACACACTCTCCAAAGCCAAGAACACAGCATCCATGGGACCTGACAACATCCCAGGCTGCATTCTACATGAACTGCAGAATGAACTGGCACCCCACCTAAGCACCATGTTCAATCATAGCCTCACCTCAGGCTTTGTGCCCACTGAATGGTGCACAGCAATGGTTATCCCACTCCACAAAGGGGAAGCCACCAAGGACCCTGGGAACTACTGCCCCATTAGCCTAACGAGCCTGATCTGCAAGGCCATGGAATGTATCATCATGGATCTTATACACAAAGGCATTGATAATCTCCAAACTCTGGACCCCACCCAGTTCGGGTTTGTAAAAGGCAGATAATGTATCCTAAACCTGATAGATTTTTTTGAAGCAGTCACCAAAGCTGTAGACAAGGGTAAGGTGGTTCACACAGCCTTTCCTGATCTCGCCAAGGCATTTGACACCATCCCCCACTCTGGAATTATAGATAAACTCACTAAACTAAGTATAAATCCCTATGTCACAAGATGGGTTGCCAACTGGCTCACTGACAGAACCCACGCTATGAAAGTAGCAGACTCCAAATCCAACTTCAAACCAGTGACCAATGGAGTACCACAGGGTTCAGTCCTGGGTCCTCTCCTGTTTGGTATCTACTTTACTGAAGTACAGGCTACCGCAGAAGGTCTTTGGCTAACGAAGTTCACAGATGACTGCAAACTAGGAGCCATAATCAAAACTCCTAACAATGTGGACATCCTACAAAAGGGCCTCATGGAGACAGATGCCTGGTGTCAAAGCCACGGCCTCAAGCTCAATGCCAAAAAGTGCATTGTCATCCCATTTGGTAAAAACTCTGTACCCATGAGCTACCATATAGGTGGTAATCTACTTAATACAGAAAGTGTGATAAGAGACCTTGGGGTACAGGTGGACAGTAGTCTCTTCTTTGATAATCACATCGCCACAGTAGTCAGGAAATCCTTCTATGTGGCACACCTCATCACAAAAGGTTTCTCATTCAGGAAAAAAGAGGTCATTGTTCCCCTCTACTCGTCACTCATTAGACCCATTATAGAGTACAATTCCCCTTTTGGTATTTACCTTACAAGACATCTACAACAACTGGAAAGGCCTCAGAAATACCTCACAAAGAGGATTACTGGCCTCAAACAGATACCCTGCTTTACTCTGTCGTATATCAGCTAATCAGAGGCAATCTCTTCCTAACATACAAAGCTGTGTCAAACCCAGAGCTGTTGGACATGCTCCACTTAAAGAAATCCCAATCCCTCCAAGCTACATGCTGTAGGGACCTAAAGTTTGTCACTACAATAAACAGAACATGCTGGAGGGATAGAGTCCTGTCCCAGAGACTTCCCATGCTCTGGAACAAACTACCTATCTATATCAAACAAATCCCCTCATTAGCACTCTTCAAGAAAAATTTGATGACTGGATGGGAAATAGGAAATTCACCCCAGGGGTCACCTCTGTGACTCTGCTCAACAGGAGCACAGGAAAATAATTTTCTTGGGTGGCGAAAGCCATGGTACCTTTTTGGCTAGGTTTATATAGGTACTAGGGCCAATAGCCTAGTACCTACCTATGAACCTATGACATTGCACATCAATGTCTTCGCGATTTGTCCTTCTGAAAATTTCTTAGGCACATCTCCTTAACCTTTTTCCATCCTGTTTTCTTCTTTTGTCACACCATTCCCCCTTCCACTTCAGTTTGTAGATGAACATCTTAAGGGCAGATTTTGGAAGGGTCATCCCATCTGTACTGCTTTGGGATCTGACCCTATCATAGAGCTCTTTCTTGTATCCTGCCTTCTTCCCAGCCATGCACTAGCACTTCTGCTCACTGAGCCAGCTGTCATGTTTTCTAATATTCTTTCCTAACTTTACTGGTTGATGGTGCTGGCAGCAAAAGCCTCAGGTCTGTACAAATACCTGCTTCCCTTCTGCCCACTGTGCTGCATCATCAGCTTCTTCTTCTTCTTCTTCTTCTTCTTTTGGCTTTTCCCGGTTAGGGGTTGCCACAGCGGATCATCTGTCCGCTCATGATTGGCATTGGAGTTTTATGGTGTCGAGTTGCCAGCCCGGCACCCAACCTTCCACAGAAGGCACACACACACATACATGCATGCACTCACACCTAGGGCCAATTTAGGGAGTCCAATCCACCTACTGCATGTCTTTGGGATGTGGGAGGAAACCAGAGCACCCAGAGGAAACCCACGTGACCATCCCTCTCAAAATGTCATTTATAACTTCAGTATCATGACATGAGTATGATATGTTCCTTCTATAATCATCCTGGCCACTCTCTCCTCAGGTTATATCCAGTATCAGCAAATATACTGTCTTCAGAGTTAATACAACCAACTATTTCACCTTGTCTTCACACTTGACTCCCTTAGCAATTGAAATAACATTTATTAATACTGCACCTCCATCCAGTGTGTGTTAATTCTCCTTTACCTTATAACTACCAGGCTGACTAATAAACCATCAGTTCCACCCCCTTCCCTTAAAGAAGTCCTTCAGCTTCCTATGTTTCCTGAGCTATCTTGCCAGACTGCTGCTTCTGTACTACCGTATGTCTTTTTGCTTCTCATTCCTTCCGTGCTCACACCACCTGTTATCCTTATTGTCATCCATTGCTCCTCTAACAACACCAACTAATTTTTTTTTCTGTTCCTGTCTTTCCCTGTTCTGTGCTTAACTCCTTCCCAGGGCTTCCTTCCTGTCCAATTATCTTTGCTTATGTCTCTTCCTGAGCTATTCTGCAAACCTCTGTATGCATCTCCACAATTTATGTCTTTCCATAATTTGCCTCTGTTTCCCAGCACCCTTCATACTTTCCTCTACTGCCCTACTAAACTTAGTCACATATGCCTTGACCTCCATTCCCATTGTCTGTCTTATGTCTTTCCTTTAGTTCTAGTACCAGCAACACCTTACTCGTGTGTGTGTGTGTGTGTGTGTGTGTGTGTGTGTGTGTGTGTGTGTGTGTGTGTGTGTGTGTGTGTGTGTGAGCAGTGACAGATCACTTCTCTAATGGTGGCACATAGAACACAGCAATGCTTAGCAGTAGGCCATTGTAAGCATTTCCCTATATCTGCAGTCTCACAAACTGAAGAGGAAGCTCAGTATAATTGTTGTGCAGAATGATTATGTGTTTGTTTGTCACCGTTGTCATGCACACTATCTTCTGGGTCATAATCAAAGCAAAGTTGCTGATTTGCAGCTACCTTGATCTTAGTCCAGGGCATAGTACTATAATTTTGCTCTGTACATCAGATTTACAAAATGTTATTTTAGTATGTGGATTTTATAAAATAAGTAGCTGACCACATCCCCTAGCTACACAAGGGTGCACATATACATTGGACAGCAGAAACAAACCACAGGTGTAGCCAGGATTTGAGTTCATATGGCCTCATAATACATTTCAAAAAACAACGGCACATCTGAATTTTCTTTTTTTCAAAGATTATGAAATAGCTTTTACCTATTCATTTCTAAAATGCAGTGACATGCATATAATCCTTATGCACAGAACATATACAGAAGTGAAGTACCTGAAACTTTTTAAATGCACACCTCCCATCTGTCAGCAGAAATGTAGTTCAAGTTACACCAAACTGTACATTTGAAAAATTGCAAGGTACTTCTAAAATTCTCTAATCTGCATCCATTTTGCTGATAAAGTGAGTGTGTGTGTGTGTGTGTGTGTGTGTGTGTGTGTGTGTGTGTGTGTGTGTGTGTGTGTGTGTGTCTGTGTGTGTGTGTGTGTGTGTCTGTGTGTGTGTGTGTGTGTGTGTGTGTGTGTGTGTGTGTGTGTGTGTGTCCGTGTACATACGTATAAGATTAATAAGCATGATCTAAACGGTATAAGATCAACAGCAAAAATATCAATTGAAAATATCTAAACTAAAAAAATATCAAAATCAAAAACATCTAAACAAAGTACACACACACACATATATATATATATATATATATATATATATATATATATATATATATATATAGATAGATAGATATAGATATATAGATATAGATATATATATATATATATATATATATATATATATATATATATATATATAGATATATATATATATATATATGCAGACACACACACACATTACAAGTAAGCCAACAAACTTTAGAAATAAACAGGTAAAACCCACTATATAAGATGAGAAAAATGTTAAGTCCCAGGTTATCTGTTGCCTTCTAATAGTTTTCACAAGTAGTTGGAGCTCAGATCCTGACTAGATCAATTTATTTGCTTTCACCTTCTGTTTGCACTACATGTATGAACCAGAAACAGTGAGTGTGGTAGCATATGCCATGCCTGAACAATGTTGAATAAAATGGTGATGCCTGTGAAATGTAGGCAATGAGAACTAGTTTAGTATTCTCCATGTCAGATTAATGGAAGTCATTTCAGAACTATGACAACAAACTCCAGGGGTGGTGTGGCCATTATTTATTCATAGCACCAGTTTAGTAAGATGAACAGCCTGTGGCCAGAGGTTGATTCACAAAGTGCTTTTAAAACTGCTCCCAGCCTGATTTCTTAAAAAAATAATACAAGTTACTCTTTATCTCAGTCAGCTCTCTTTAATTTAAACTTTAAAGGATGATAAAATTGGTTTCCAAAATTCATTTTACAGGAAATATTTTCCAGCCTCACTGATAGTTGTCTGTTATTCCTTTTTAATCACATATTTTAATTTCTGAGTAGATTGTTAATCTCATTTGATGTAACCAATGAAATAACAGAAATAAAAAGGAAAAGCTTTTGATTGAGACTAGAACCCATGATCTTCAGCAATTTACCCTTATGCCACTGTCCGTGGACTCCTAAAGAGCCACTGAGAAGCAAGGATCTGAGTCTTCCCCTTTTTCCTTTCATCTAGGAATACTTAACATGCTGTTTTAAGCTCAACTTGCACACACACACATATGCATGCACTTGAGCACGCACCCCCAACCCCCCCCCCCACACACACACACACACAAATGAAGTACCAACCCCCTTAAAAAGCATTATTATTTAATTTGTGATGTGAAAGGAAATTTTAGGCCTTTGATTGAGACGTGGAACACAAGACAATCAGTAATTCATGCTGATGTCTCTGTCTCTGGACCACTGAAGTACTACTGAGTTCATTTGAAATGGGTCTATATTAGTTCGCCAAAGTCTAACTTCAGCAGACACCTATTCAGTGACTGCACTTCATAGAAAATCATTTCAGTGATTTGCTGAATCTACCAAGGGCAAGTAAATACTTGCCCTGTGACACAACAGACCAACACACAGCTAAATCGAACCCACCCAAGTGGGGGCCTTCAACCCCACACCCCTGATGTGGGGGACTGTGCCCCCCCACCCCGCTAATTATATATACCAACTCCGAGATCACACTACAGTGGAGAAATGGGCAAAGTTGAGTAGTTGCCCAACTACTTCTTTGCCCTTGGTAAATTTAGCAAATCGCTGATGCAGTTTTCATTGAAATGCAGTTGCTGAATTGGGTGTTCACTGAAGTTAGACTTCAGCAAACTGATATAGACCCATTTTAAAATTATACCATACAATGCATGGAAGTGCATGAGTACGTGAAAATGCTGAAGGCTGGGGGTGGGAGAGGGAAGGACAAGAGAGGTACTTACTGATCTAAAAAGGGGCAATTGTAACTAAATTCTCCCACAACAGAAGAATATGTGTGATATCAGGTGCCTGTTGTGTCAATTGGCCGTGCAATAATTTAATTTATTTTTTTATTAAATAACTAATTTATTTATTTACTTATTTATTTATGGTTTGTTAACCAGGTTAGTCCCACTAAATTATATTTTCAGGGAAGACCCTTGCTATTATTTGCAGTGAAGACAGGACATTTGGCCAGAGCACCAGGAGCTTCCGCTTTGCTTTCCCCCTTGAGGTTGCCAAAGGTCTAACACTGCTGAGAGAGAGGGAAACAGAGCAAGATAAGGAAACACAATATTTGTACAGAAAATGTATCGACGTGTGCATTATTACATGAGCATGATAATACGCGAGTGTCACAAACGATGTATACGTTCACTGGAGGGTTAGATGGCATTTGTCTGCTAAAAGTGCTAAATGTATGAGAACCATCTGTGGGAGGAAAGCTTTCTTGGGGACAGGTAGTGGAGGTGTGCTGCAGTGAATTGAAAGTGGCTGTTTCATCCCCTAAGAAGGAAGCAGATGTAGAATTTGACAGTGGCAGGAAACAAATGTTGTGATATGTTGTATAAAGCAAAATTTTATTATTTGGTTGTGATGTACAATCAGGGCAATTGGTGGAGAAAGGGTCACCATAAAATCCTGAAGAAAGTTCATGTGCAGAAGTAGTGATATTGAAAGAGGCTATACAGCACGGGGAGTTGTCTTGTTTATAGTTAAGTTCTAGGCTCACTGCCCTTATGAGGTCATTTTAAGCCTAGCCAAATTCCCTCACAGGTAAGAATTAAACCCTGCACCGTATGTCTATAAGGCAAGTACCTTAACCGTTATGCAAGCCCTTAGCCTAAAGTTTTATTTAAAAAATGGAACTGTGGTTAATAGATATGGCACTTGTGACAAAATTTGCAGCCATTGGGTTTTAAGGGTCGGGACTTGACAGCACTTATACATTTGGGTTCTTAAGCATATTGTAAGGTGGCATTTGAAACTATGACATTAGCAGAATCCCTTCTACTGGGAATGAATTAAAAATAATATTTTCTCTGGAATTAGTATGTAGTTGCACATGAAAACTTCCAAAGTAGAACAAACTGCTTGTGTTATTTATTTCTGTCAAGGAAAAATCTGATCATTCAAAATGTTATTTTAAAAAGAACTTTTAACATATGTTTGAGGTTAAATAGCAGTATGATGAAAGACATTTACAGACAGTGGCATAGGAGGTATGGGTGACTTTGAACATGTAGCAGGGAAAGACTCTACATTTACCTAACAATAAACAGAGAAAGTGGGATAGTGAAGTACTGCAGACAGGGTAAATCCTGTTATTTTTGTAGATACTTTGGGCATTTGATAAATGACTTTCCAGAAACATATTGCTCTCGGTGTCAAGAAAAAGAGCACTTTATTAAATAATGTAAAGTGCATCGCAGATATTACATATCTCAAATGTCCTCTTTCATAGGAGTTTTAATGTATTACACAGTGGAGAACTTAGCTTACCTGGATATTTTTTATTGTTTTTAACTATGTGGCTCTTCTGTGTGACTTTTTTACTTGCTGTTTTAGTTAATTTGGTAATGTTGCAGTTACTCCTAATTTAATGGACATAAGGATTTTTAAACAGGAAAAAATGGACAGATGACAATCAGCAAGCAAAAGAGAGTAGAATTGCTGGAACTCAATTCATCCTCAAGTCTTGGTGAGTACCTTCACTAGGTGAACCCTATTTTTCACAAAATCTCACCAAGACGACACTGATATATAGACTGTATTTTATATAGCATGTAACATGGACATAAATAGGTTGTTGTTGTCTTTCAGCTTTTCCCGGTTAGGGATCGCCACAGCGGAACTCCAGTCCACTAATGATTGGCAGTAGATTTTGATGAACGCCGAGGTGCCAGCTTGACGTTCAACCTTCAACGAAGGCATGCCCATTTACGCATGTCTTTCAAATGCCCACCCAACCACGGGGAGGACATGCAGACTCCACACAGAAAGAACTCCCTGCACTCCAGTTGAGAATCAAACGGGAGAACCTCTTGCTGTGAGGCAACAATGCTACCGCTTCACCATGGACAGAAATAGGTTACAAAATAAAAAGATAGCTGGTGCACAAGATCCAGGATAAAAAAGTGCCCAATACTTGTAGGCGCACTGGTGCCAGGACTAGAAAAAAATGACAGTGTAGAATCTTCAAGATACGGAAACATTCCTACAATGGGGCTAGGAAAGGCCCAGGGGGAGGATGGCCCCCCTGTTGTGGAAGGAAGTAGTAGTCCACAAAAATCACAAAAATTGATACGCCAAAAAAAGAGCCATAAAGAAGACATAATGGACTATTGAGGATAAGAAAGAAATTATGTATTTTTACTATTATGCAAGAAGCCCAGAATTGCCAGACAGAATACTTGCACAAAAAAATGTCAGAAGCTGCAAATAAAATGTTGTGTCCGTTAATACAATAGATTTATGAAAAACATTACATAGACCAAGAAACCTTGGACCGTTTGGAAGAAGAAACGACTGAGGAAGTGCAAAAATATAAAGAACAAAATCTAGAAATTTTTGAAATGTATAAAAAAGGAAATATGAATATGGGAAAGAAAGAGAGGTCTGATATGGTACAATATTTATGCGAAGGTGAAAGCAAAATTAATCAATGCAAAAAAAGCAGCCCCAAAGATATTCAAAGAGAAATGTAGGCAAAGGCATGCAGGTATGGCAAATTTCACAATACAAAAAATAAGACCAGAAAGAGGGAACACACAACAAAGGATTAGTAAAGTAGAAGTTAGACAAACAGAAGTTTCAGTTGTGGAATACTTGAGAAGTGAAGGATTTAGTGTAGAAAGTCTAACACAATTATATTACAGCATGATGGAACAATGACTCCCCCATGTAATGAGAAACAGGAAAAGCAGGAAACATAAGAAGAAGAAGTATGGACATGGGAAAGAAAAAGAGATTTAATATGGTGCAATATTTATGCAAAGGAGAAAGCAAAACTAATTAATACAAAAAGAGCAGCACCAAAGATATTTGAAGAGAAATACAGGCAAAGGCATCCAGATATGGAAAAATTTACAATACAAACAAATAAGAAAACAAACAGAAAAAGTAGAAAACAGGATTAGTAGTGGAGAAGTTAAAGAAATAGAAACTGAGGTTATAGATTGCCTGTAAGTTGAAGGATTTAGTAAAGAAAATTTAATTTTGATAACATCACATCAACATAGAGCAATGGATCCCCAAATTAAGGATAAGCCAGAGGAGTGGGAAACATCTGATCAGTGGCCATATGAAGATACTTTGGAGCCTTCAATAGGAAACCAGTAAAAAAGTACAGCTGGAGTTGCACAGCAAGGGAAGGAACAGGAAACTGTGGCAACTCTGATGCAGTCAATGTTGTGTAGTGATAAGCCAGTGAGCTCCCATATGAAAGAGCAATGGATGACATGGGATGAAACTGAAGAGAACGTGGCACAGGAAGATACTCCTGGAACTTTCTATAGAATGCTCTTAGGAAATGAACAAAGAATGTGCCCTCAGTTTAAAAGAAAATTATCTAAGAGAAGAGTCGCTTGATTTAATAGAGATGAACAGACTTATTAAAATCAATGAAAGAAATAAGACTACATACAGTCAATAAAATCCAAAAAGTTAGAAGTTTGGTAAAAAAAATTAAGCTGTTCATATTGATTCATGAGATACAGCAGAAGTAAATAGGATATATTACTGTGCAGATAAATGAATAACATATAGAGTCTCACCACAAAAGCATAGGGTAGTAGGGGAAAGGAAGAGGAGAACTCAAGTGCCATCATGGAAGTATCGAAATAGAGAAAACTACAATGAGGTGTCACTGTTAGAAGAGTATAGAAAAGGAACAACAGATCAACAAAAATACTTAGAAGGATAGATGTGCTAAAAGCAATGTGCAGTATCAGAACAGATATGGATTTATTGTGCAGTATTGCAAATAATAAACTAAAAATATTAACTAAGAACATATGCAGATAAATATAAAGGAAAAGTACATCATAAGCAATTTATTGATGACCCAAAACGTTTTATAGAGAATTGGGAAACAAGGTGAAAGGAATTCAAACACCACGAAGAAAAAAAGATGAAATAGATACATTTTAGAGAAATATCTCTAAAGATCCTGTGGAACATAGCAACAATGCTAAATGGACAAAAGAAGTAAAAGAAAGAATAGGAAGTTTAAAGGTACAGAATATGAAATGGGATAAAGTAATGGCCAGCGAGAGAGAGAGATTGAAACAAAGTTAAGAAAAGCTCCTAATTGGAAAACCCTAGGCCCAGTTGCAGTGCCAAACTTCTGGCTAAAGGTATTAATATCTTTACATGAAGATTTAGCCATGAGTAAGAACTATTTGCTATGCGCAGCCCAAATAGACACCAACCTGGTTAATAACAGGAAAAACAGTATTCCTACTTAGTAGCGCACCTGCAAGCTATTCTAAAAACTATAGACTAATAACTTGCCTTCCAACAACATATAAACTATACATGAGAATTGATGCCAACAGAGTTTATAGTCACTTAGAAGAAAACTCAGTCATGGTAATAGATCAAAAGAGTAACAAAAGAAGGTCATATGGAACAAAGAAAAAGTATACAGAAAATCACTAGGCAAAGACCAGGCTCCAGCTTCTTTAAAAACAAACTGCTTTAATAGTAAGGAACTCACACAAGTGCTTTCACCATTAGGCTTCTTCAGGTGCATGAATTATCCTAGTAAACACACCCATTTTATATCCAAAAATTTTCAGCTTAATTGGTTCTTAAAGCCATATTACTTTACATTCATTCCCTTCTAATACATTACATGAATACATATAAAAATATATAAAAATATATAAAAATACTTCAACTAATTTCTACAAGAATACCAGATTCTAATGCATACCATGATAATTATAAAAATAAATCATTTAATAAGCCTATAAAAATACTAAAAAGCTAAGATATAGACTATCTACGTAATGGTCTGTTCTTTAAAACTGGTCTCAATGGAATAACATCACTGAGGCCATGTCCTGCATTTGCCCTGAGCCTTACTATCCATTCGACTTCCATAGTTTCTGTTTTATTTCTAATATCTCCCTTTCTCTTATTTTCATTAATAATACCTAATACTCTAAATTTAAAATTGTGCTGAGTATTAGTTTCTTTTACATGCTTTGCCAAGGCATTGGAAATATTCCCCTTTCTAATATGGTATGTATGTTCTCTTATTCTGTCTTTAAGGGGCCTATCTGTTTATTACATATTTGGCAATTAGCCAAATATACTACATGCTTTGTATTACAGTCAGTTCTAACTCTTAGATAGAATACTTTACCTATGTCTGGATATTTAAATTCCTTCTCTGTTGTTATATAACTACACCAAGTGCATTGCTTACATGGCACTGTTCCTATTACTGACTGTGGAGCTTTTATTGCTCTACTAGTACATAATCTTCTTTTCAAGGATAAATTATTTTTAAATGTGAATTGTGGTGTTGAACTCAAAAATGAATTGATTTGTTCATCTATAGTTAGAATATTCCAATATTTATTTATAATGCTGGTATATTCTCTGATGTTCCTTGAATAATCAAAACATGGCCTTAGATCCTTAGCCCCAAAGGTATTTTTACTCATATCATTTATATGTTCTACAGTTTCTGAAAAATATGGTTTAGCTTTGTTATGTCTTAATTCTTTTATTCGATTAGCACTTCTATTAATACTATATTCTCTATATCCCCTTTCCTTTAATTCATTCTTTGTAACATTAATTTGATGTTCAAAGTCTTCCCTTTTAACATTTAATCTAAATGCTCTATAGAATTGCTTTTGTGTAACGTTTTTAAAGACAAATTCTGGGTGCATACTATCATTGCTCAATAATTTATTTACATGACATTCTTTCCTATACATTTTAGAACAAATTTCATTCTCATTTTCTTTAAAAATTGTAACATCTAGAAAATGTATTTCTTATTTAGAACAAGCCCCTGTAAATTTAAGAAAATGTGTAGTCTTATTTAAGTATAATATAAATTCTTTTAATTGTTCTATAGTGCCTCTCCATAAAAGAAAAAGGTCATCCACAAATCTGCGGAAAAATATGTTATTATTAAATGCTCCTTTTATTATATATTCATTTTCCCATACAGCCATAACAATATTTGTGTATGTATTCACACATGATGTGCCCATTGCTACTCCATTTTTTTGCCAATAAATATTTTCTCCAAACATAAAAATGTTATTTTCTAAGACAAAATATAGTTGGGCTTGTATTAGTTCAATTTCATTTTTAGCATACCTGCCAGCTTCAGTCATCATTTTATTAACATATTTAATTCCTATATCATTTGGAATAACAGTAAATAATGAAGTCACATCCAGTGCAACTAACAGACACTTCCCTATCTCCTGTTTCTCTTGCATATATAGGGAGTATAGGTCCTTAATAAAGTGTTCTGTATCTTTTAAAATGGTTGCAGATATCTTTAAGAGAGGATTTAATTTATTTTCCAAGTATATGGATATGGATTCAGTACACCAATTTCTTCCCGCTACTATGGGTCTCATAGGGGGATTATCCTTATTTTTCTGAATTTTTGGTTGTCCTTGAATTATAGGAATGGTGGGGTTGGTTATCTCAAAATATCTAAAAGACTATCATCCATGAGACCTAAAATGTGTAGTTCCTTTAACTTATTAATGACTTACATATCATTTGGTCCATCTGTACATCATTAATACATTCATAAAATTGTGTCCTTTAACATTTCATTCATTTTCATTTTATAAACATCGTTATCTAACAGCACTATCTGTCCCCCTTTATCTGCTGGTCTAATTACAATATGTGGGTACTGTTGTAAATCTAGCATCGCCTTGTATTCATTTGCTGTTAAGTTATTCCATTTATACTTAGCTTCTTTCTTTTCCTGTTCATAGTAAGTTTTATAAAATTCTTCTATACACAACTGTTCAAATGCATTAATAAGTGAATGCTGCTTAGGTATAAATTTACTGTGTTTCTTAAACAAATTTTCTTGACATTCATTATTACCAAACATTATTTTGAGCATTACATTCATTGTAAACATTTTTAAGTCCAAAATCAGACTAGTAATGTAATTATCCATTGCTGGTATAAAGGAGAGTCCGTTTTGTAATACATTCACTTCATCCACTGTTAAAACATGCGTGGATAAATTAACTATTAAGTTCTTACTTTGTTGAACGCTTTTTTATAGTATAAGGACTAATCCCTTCTTCCTGTAGCTTCCTTTTTCCTCGCGTAACACTGCTCCCTCTCATCTGTTGATTATTTGCCCCTCTGCTCAGTGACCTCTCTCTTATTGGTAGCGGAAAGCTTAATGGCACTTTCTTTTGATTGTATATCAGTTCTGATTCCAAATAAGAAGTTTGTTGATTTACAGTACATCTTTTACTGTTGTTCTCTTCAGCGTTGTGATGCACTTCTGAAGTCACTACGATATTCTTACTTCTAGCTCCCATTGACATCACTTCCTGTATATTCCTGTATATTCGCATTAGCCGCTTCTACGTTTGCGAATGGTTCATCTGTGGTGACTCCTTTTTTGAATGTCAGTTCTGTATTATAGCTTTTTCCATTGGTTTGTGAATCACATTCTGTATTGGGTTGTATATCTGTACTTGCTGCAATATTCTTAATTTCACAAGGCCAAGTAAAGACCTGATCTGCAGCATAATCTTGACAATCCCTTAATAACTTCCTTAGCTTAATTTGTGCTTGTTAGCTTGCAAACATGGCTGTTAATGTTATTAGTTATATCATCCAACAATTTTGTGGTTAGGACAGGATTGTATCTGTCACATATAGAGCTATATTTAATTTTAATTAGATCTATTAACTTGTTGGTTTCTCGCTTAGCAGAATCTACCAACAGGCTTAAATAGCCCAAGCTTGTATTTAAGTTTAATTTTTGCCATTCACTCAATAGCAATGGGTCACATGGGTCCTGAGATGGCATTTTTAAAACCCTTAGACCCCGAGGTACAATGTTTTTGGTTAAGCAAATTTCTAGGTGGAATCTTTCATACTCCACTCTTTTTAATTTAAATAGTTCTTTTTCTAGAGCAAAAATGTAAATTCTCATAGCTATAAAGTCCACATTAGGTGTATCCATTGCTTCTATTTGTAAACAGCTGTTAAGCAATGGATACACCTTGTTCATAAATTCAGTGGTTCTTTGTTCACTATTCCTATTACATAGATTTGGGTTGTAGTCCAATTCTATGGTTTCTATTTCTTCTATTCCTGTAGCCATCTTCCTGGTATAGATGGAATACAAATATATCCAGATTACGAACAAACAACCCAACAGCAACCAGGTGTCTTTGCCAAATATCCAAAGAACAAGTATACAGAAAATCACTAGCAAAGACCAGGCTCCAGCTTCTTTAAAAACAAACTGCTTTAATAGTAAGGAACTCACACAAGCGCTTTCACCATTAGGCTTCTTCAGGAGCATGAATTATCCTAGTAAACACAGCCATTTTATATCCAAAAATTTTCACCTTAATTGGTTCTTAAAGCCATATTACTTTACATTAATTCCCTTCTAATACATTACATGAATACATATATTCATACAGTACTCCTACTTAGTAGCACACCTGCAAGCTATTCTAAATACTATAGACTAATAACTTGCCTTCCAACAACATATAAACTATACACGGGAATTGATGCCAACAGAGTTTATAGTCACTTAGAAGAAAACTCAATGACGGTAATAGAACAAAAGAGTAACAAAAGAAGGCCATATAGAACAAAGGATCATTTATTGTTAAATAAAATCATAATGGAAAACTGTAAAAAAGGGAAGAATCTAAGTATGGCATGGGTAGACTATAAGAAAGGGTTGAAAGTATCCCACATTCATGGATAAAAGAGTACTTAAAAATGTATAAGATACACCCTACACTGATCAACTACATTACAGCAATCATGAAACAGTGGCAAACCACTTTGCAGTTAAGGCATGATAAAAGACAAATTATTATTTCAAGGACAAAAATTCAAAGGGGTATATTCCAGGGTGACTCTTTGTCACCACTGCTCTTTTGTGTTGTCCTTAAACCTTTAAGCTGTCTATTTAACAGATTAGTTCATGGCTACAATTTGGCTCCCAGAAAATAAAAAGTATAAAGAAGACTTCTCATTTTCTTTATGTGGATGATTTATAACTGTATAGTTCATCAGATGAGGAACTTAAACCACAACTGCAAGTGGCCAAAATCTTTTCAGATAATATAAGAATGCCATTTGGGCTTGATAAATGTGAAAAAGCAACATTTAAAGCAGGAAAGCTGCAGCACCAAGAAAACATCATTTTTGGACAGGAGTGTGATATAAAAGAACTTGAGCAAGAGGGCGTGTATAAATACTTGGGAACTGATGAAAAATCAACAATACAATATGAACAAATATGAATAAAACTTAGTAAGTAATACTTTATAAGACTAAAATTAATACTGAAAACAGCACTAACCTCTAAGAACAAAGTCCAAGCTATAAATCAATTTGCTCTTCCTGTCCTAACTTACAGTTTCGGAGTGACTGATTGGCCCCAAAAGGTATTGGATCGGTTGGACAGGAAAACAAGAAGGATGCTTCATGCTTATCAAATGATTTATAAAAATCAGTGTACACCAAGATTATATATTCCCCATTCTGAATGAGTTATGGGGCTCCTTGAAATTGATTACATGTATAGATCTGCAGTCATAGGACTGCATACATATCTGCTGACCAAATAAGACCCAAATGTAGTGAATGTTTTAAAACACGAGGAGACAAAGTCTAAGATAACTTCCCTGCTTAGTTTAACAGAAGCATATCAGTGTCAAATGGGAATGGAAATCAAACCAGAAGAAGATACAAATCAGGAAACAACTGAATGTACTAGAAAACAAAAGAAACAATATAAGGTGAAGGATCAGATGAGAAAGCAATAAATGTGGAAAATGCATAAATATAGTTGCACGTATAGAAAACTCTTGGAACAACCTTATGCTGATCAGGATGAAATGCAGCAATAGTTAAACAGAAGTGAATTTAAACCAAAATAAGAAAGGTTAATATTGGCAGTCCAAGATAGTGGACTAGGTATACATTGGTTTACAAAGTCCATTGAACATGTGGGAGAAACAGACAAATGTAGGTTTTGTAAAACATAATTGGAAACAGTCACACATCTTGTTGCAGGCTATGATACACTAATGGCATAATGACTACATACTGAAAGGCATACCAAATGTGCCAAAACTTAACAAAGAAAGGAAGAACATGCTAAAAGGACAAAATAATTTAATAATGCAGGTAAACACTTTCACAGACAGCTGTTGCTTCATCAGACCATACAGAAATTAAAACCACAACCCATATAAATACAATAAAACACATTAAATAAAACCATCAATAATAACAAAGATCACAGTCACATGTTCAGATAATTAACAAATTATAAGCAACTATCAAAACAGTTGCCTCTGCTTCAGTCTCGGTACTAAAGAGACTTTGTCATTCAAACCAAACTGTTTATCCACTTGTAAATGAAGCATCCAGAACAATTCCCTATACTCCGTCTTATTCCTCAGATCCTCTAATCTATCATCATCAAATATTTGCTCAACAACTTTAAATTTAAAACTATGCATATCGCCACCATCTTCAAGGTGTCTCGCTAAACTATTAGTTCCATTCAGACATCTAATATCTCTGATATGTTCTCTAATCCTCTCTAATAAACTACAGTCAACTTTACCAACATATAACTTTTTACATGATACACAGTGAGCCAAAACTCTAATCATGTGTAGTACATTCTGCTAGAACGTTAGAATTATATTTCTTATTTGTCTCTGGATGTATAAAGAAACTGTCACTATCAATATACTGACAGAAATTATACCTACCACATGGGAACATGCCAGTACAAAGTGGTTCATGTGTCCTTCCATCCTTATAACAAAGAAATCGCTTCAGGGATGTTTTATTCCTAAACATAGAGCTAGGTTTCAAACCTATCACCCTATTCACTTCTTTGTCTGCCATTAAAATATGCCAATTCTTTTTTTACAATATTGTAAACAGCCTTAATATTGCTAGAATAATTAAGGGAGATGTGTACTGATTTAATTACAGTAAAAGTCCCATATTACAATGGTTTCTGTACCCTAGAATTATCTCCAAAGAAATAAAGTTTTGCTCTAGTAATATGTAGTGGACCAGTATCTCTCATGACTTGTTTTATTTCTTTACTTTTATAACTTCTATTTAGAAACTCACTTTCCATCATATCTATGTCTCTATCAAACCTGTCAACATCATTATTTAACCTCGATACTCTCATCGCGTGACCTTTAATAATGTTCTTATAAATACGTGGTGGGTGTAGGCTCTGCCTATGCAACAAATGGTTCCTGTGACATTTCTTTCTGTAGCAATTAATGATTATGTTGTTAAATGCATTCCTCTCTAGTCTCACATCCAAAAATCCAATCATGCTAGTCGATGTCTTCACAGTAAGCTTAAGAAATGAAGTAGTCTGATGTAAATATATGATAAAATCATCTAATTGCTGTAGACTCCCTATCTAAAGAAGAAAAATGTCATCAATAAATCTGCAGTAGAAGGGGATATAAATTGAGAAGGTATTACTCTGTAAAATATTAGTCAATTCCCATTCCACCAGAGAGCAATTAGTGTAACTGTTAGCACATGGTGCGCCCATGGCTACCCCTAATTTTTGGTGGTAATAATTCTCCTGAAAAACAAAAACATTATTGTCTAAGATATTTTAGATAAATCAACATATTAAATCTATCATTTGTTCATTATACTCACTATGATTCACTAAAAAATGTTTGGTAAATTCTAACCCAGTTTGATTTGGAATAATCGTGAATAAAGAACAG
The DNA here is from genome assembly GCF_019279795.1 of Protopterus annectens. Lineage (NCBI taxonomy): Eukaryota > Metazoa > Chordata > Ceratodontiformes > Protopteridae > Protopterus > Protopterus annectens. The sequence continues at coordinate 1,266,017,317 of NC_056733.1, read as the reverse complement.
ATATCCATAGTGACAAAAAACACATTCTCACTCAAGGGGTTAGCAGAAATATGATTAAATAAACTACTCAAAAACAGTTGTGTGTCCCTTAAAACTGTGTAAAATCTATCCAACATAACCCTAAGGTGTTTCTCAACAAATAATGACATAGGTTCAGTTAACCACCCAGCCCAGAAACAGTTGGTCTGAATGGGGGGTTACTTAAATCCTTCTGTACTTTAGGTAAACAATGAAAAGTTGGGAATTAGTGGTCCATCACCAACCTCATAAATCATGACATCAAAAATCTGACTATAATTAACCTTCTGCAATTCAACTTTGTAAAGAGCAGATCCTGTCTGCTGAATCTTGTAAACATTTTTTAGAGGATAACGGAGGCAGGTGATAGTCATTACTCCATCCATGATGCCTACCTTGATCTGGCCAAGCATCTAATTCCATATAACATGACGAAATTGTTTATAAATTGATGACCTTAAACATAAATCCCTACATGGAGTGATGCCTCCTCAAACAGAGAGAAGGTGGCCAGTGGTGTTCTCCAGTGAACTGTACTGGGCCCCCTCCTGTTTGGCATCTATTTTTGGACCTCCAAACTGATAGCAGTGATCTCTTTTCAACAATGTTTGCTCAGAACTGCAAGTTGGGTGTGGTTGTCAAATCCCCCTTTGGATACATATACCATCCAAAAATAACTAACTAAAGTTAATTCCTGGTGTTTAGAAAAAGAGTTCTAACTAAAAGGTAAGAAATGTAGTATCATTCCCTTTAGGAAGCAGAAACACTCATAGTCCTACCGGTTCCAAGCTCACTCTTATTTGACCATCATGTGGTAATGCAGTTAAGAAATCCTTCCAAATTTCACAATGAATTGCCAAAATCATATCTTCTAAAACCAAGGAAGTCATTGTTCCCATATATTCTGCCCTAGTTTGAGATATTATAGAATATAATGCACCTTTTCAGCATGCACCTGGACAGATGCATTAAGATACTAGAAAAAACAGAGGCTCATAAAAAAAATCTCTGGTCTCAAAAACTTTAGCTACCAGGGGAGATTGGAGTCCTTATCCTTGTACTCAGTGATGCACAGGCTACTGAGGGTAGTCCTGTGCCTAGATTGCTATACCCTTAAGAATTCAGTTCTTCTAGACATCTTTTTCCCAAAAAAAAAACAAATCATGCAACCAGTTCCAGAACCAGAAAACTCACCCTTCATCATCCAACACCTTCCCTTGTTTTGGAGCAGACACCCCCTGCATGTCAAGCAATATGATTCCTTTTCATCCTTCAAACATAGCTTAGACAACAGGATTTGTGCCCTTAATTTTTCACTGGGATTTACAAGCAATACCATCTTTGCAAAAGGTGGTAAAGCCGGACGGTGGAAGCTGGCAACGTGCCCATGGCCTCTGGTCAAACTTTCCTTGAATATCCTACGTTCCTTATAGTTCACTTAATGTACTATTTTGAAAGTCTTTAAATGTTTTCATCCCTATAATATACCCAAATTATCTTTCAGTCATCAATAGTCCCGCATATTCATTTCTATATATGAGTTCCCCTTGCCACACTTGAAACATAAGCATGAGCACATTCTTTATCTACTTCATCATCTAAACCTTTGATATTCATAGGGTCAAGTTTTATACCATAAAGTTCACATTTGTTTTATGAATTAATTGTTTTGATGTCTGATTTTGACACCCTTTCAATAAATGTCTGAAGATAAAGCCATATGAAAACCATACCACTCAACTGTCCAGTTTTTTGTAGAATGTCCATACTTTTGGTCTGTTCCTTATACAATTTGTGGTTTTCTGCCAAATAAGGGAAAAATGAAGTCACTAAATAATGACATACATTTGAGTTTCAGACTTCACATTCTTCAGGAAATGCATGGTAACGCAAGTCCTGTTATTCTTGCAACTTTGTAAGTTTTTAAGAGCAATATTTAAAATCTGTCGCTATTTTTGGGCCTTTGCCTCCCCCCATTATTTTAGGTTTTGTCCAGATTTCTTGTGCTTAGATGTTGAGAGGTGTGATAAACACAATGAGCACTGTGTTAAAGTATATTTAAAGTAAACCTGTTGCATGTGATATAGTGCAGAATAGCACACAGAGCTGCATGTGATAGAGCAATGATGATATTGGTAATAGTGACAAAGATTACACATACTTGTAAAATGTGGATGACATATATACTAAATGTTAAAGAGCATAGTGCACTTAAAGTGTGAGCTCTGTATTATATAAGTGGATAAAGCCCTGACTACAATCAGATGACCTAGGATTGAATAGCAGTCCTGATACCGAAGGAATGGGCCTGACAGTGAGAGGAATTAATGCTTTTCTGTAATAAGTTAAAATACTAATGAGCACAGCAAGCAGTCTGACATAATTCTACCCTACATAAAGGTATTGCAGCACTAGCACATAACGTTCATACTTTCTGCACCTTGTGTTTAAGGAAGTTACCAGCATTTTAATTTGACAACATTTATAATGGACAGTCAAAGAGAAACTTGTATGGCATTGTTCTGTTAAGCACCTGCAAAATAATGTCTGAGCAGCTGAGTTGGTCATATTTTTTCCCCAGCTCATCCCTAACCTACCCCCTTAAACTCACTTGTTCACTCATTCTACACACCTGGATGAGAATCATTTTGCTTTATTCTTTTCATTCTGAATTTGACTGACTTTGCTTCATTTGATCTTCTGTCACCTCGTCTGTCTCAGCAGTAAAGCTGTAATGTAGTAAATGGTGGGTAAGATAACCATCTGAAATGTTGGTACCTGCTAGAGTGAGCCCTGAAACAAGAGACTGAATGGCCAAAAAAAAAAAAAAAAACAGAATTACAATTACTAAGTACTAAATGTTCACTTCTTGGAATATTCCCTTTTTTCCAAGGTATGGCTATCTTGGACTTGGTATATATAAGTTCAGTGGGTGTGGGGGGCTTACCCCTGCAAACAAAGTTTAAAGGAGAAGGGCAATGTTCAAGATTCACACTTTTCCTGGGTTTTCAGTCTTTTTTTTCAACATACTCGCACTCGGCATTTAGAGTGCCGACATTTCAATAGGGAGCCGGTGAGGTAATGATACTAACATCTCTGTCCTTCCGCAATTTCTTGTAAGGAGCAACATTGTCATTGAGGGTAGAAAGCATCAGCTGCAGCCAACGGAATGATGAGAGACGTGCTGGTATCATTCATGATCGACTGGGTTAGCTAGATGTCAGGGTGAGTGTTAACAACATGTTATATCATTTCTTTGGTTTGGCTAATGCCAGCATGGTGATGTGAAAAGCAGGACAGGTGAAGATGCTTCTCTGGGCTCTGACTTTCACATTATCTTAAAATAATTAATTTAATCACCATTCATCACCAGTGGCAAAGTAATTGCTTAAGCGGAAACCTGAAAAGGATCCAACAAGACATGGATAAAAGAGTCCAAGATAACAGACTTTGGCAAAAAAAGAATCACAGCATAGGACGTCAGCTGAAAATATAGAAGCTAAAGAAGCTGATGTGGAAATGTTGCACAGAAAAGAATTTTGTCGATGGGGTCAGTTGTAGAGAAAGGAAATGACATTAATTAGGTGATGTTAGTCTTTTATTAATCCTGCAAGAGTGTTTGATGATACCTAATGATTAGAGTGTGGGTGCAGGAGGGAGTCCCTAGGTAGGTAAAAAAAGAGAACAGGCATGAAGATTATGGAGAAGTTCAGTCAGACAATACCAGAGTTAAAGGGAAGAAAAGGCACCAGTAATTATGGTATTCTACTAAAGATATAAAAAGGGAGGAGCTAAACTTGAATTAGCAAGAATTTATAATGAGGAAGAAAATGTAGGGTGCTCTCAGAGTCCACAAGTTAAGCAAGGATATTGTTGTTGCCTAAGAAAGAGAAGGTAATTTTGAAATCAGGAGCATATTTGTAAATATACTGCTTAATTCCAATGAATCATTCATGCCAGACTGTATTTAAATAAACAGTTACTCACTGTCAAGGAATGATAATCTGTTTCTTAACTTTATGGGCACAGTGGAAAATTTAGGCTTGATGAATGCTGAGATACTTTTATTTGGTGTAAAAAAAGTATATATCTATGTAGAATGGGAATTTGTAAGGAAACTTTTGGAAGAAATGTGTTTTGGGGATCACTTTAGAGACTGGCTTTAAGTCTATGCTTTTGTGTTATTACTTATGATTATCTCTGCATGGTAACTTTTCTCCCTAGTCCATTCTGAAAATGGTTACTGCCCAGCAGGTATTTTTCAGTCAACAAAATATGAGTCAATAAATAACATATTATGAAGTAGAACTAAAAAATAATATAATGAATAGTAATATTTCCAACCTCACAGCAGGTTCCTTTACTTACAAAACTAAACTCTTCCATAACATTATTGTCATCTTTTCTTTGATGTCCCCCAACACTGTCATATTAATTTAACTTGTACCATCTCAGCTACCTTATTCCCTATTTCTTTCCTTATGTACCTCAGCTTAGTTTGATCTATGATTTTATAACCTGAGTTCACCAAATCTCTTTTATTTTCTCACCTTTGCAGAGGTGTACCTGTTATCACTCCTTCTCTGTTTGTCTCCTACCTCTGTGTTTAAAATCATTTGTGAACCAACTGATACTGCAGCACATTTTGGAACCGGTGCTGTTACAATACTTAATGTATGTTCACTCTAAATCTTATTTTTAACTAAATTCTACTTCCTCATTTGTAAAGCACAGCACACCACCGGGTTGCTCTGGTCTTCCCACCCCTTACTTCTTACAACTTCTCTGAGTCCTTGCCATCCCCATTCCACTAAAGCTAAATACCAGTTAACAGCAGTTCAGTTAGAATATCCTATATTTTTTAGCTGGTTCATCTAATCCCTTTACTTCACTCTTCCTTGTCTTTGTAGCTTTATATATCTATATTAACTTATTTATCATTATATCTGTCTATACTTATCTTTATACCTATAGACCCTTAAACCGACATTAGTAGAACCTCTCAAGCATTATAGTTTTCTAGGACTTTACTCCCCTACTTCTTCTACATCTCTCATAGTAGACATTGTTATAACTTTTGTTGTAAATTCCTGCTATCCTTCCCTTCATCCCTTCTTTTCTCTTCCTTCTGCATCTTTTCTGCCAGAAGTATCTAACAGTTTCATAGTTTACCTGGCTCAGGTGCCCTACCTAACTGATAGCTTTTGGAAGACTGAAAACTATGCAAAACAATGAAACAGGTCCAGCCCACTCTGTTCCACTACCTTCCCTCATTCCCACTCACCCCTGCATCAATTACGTTTACAGGTAAGCATCTGTTGCTCCACCCTCTCTACACTCCCACATCCCTTAACCTCAGCCGATCAGATTATCCCCCTACCTTTGTAGGCCTCTCCCACCATCCAGCACATTCTAACGTATTTCCTACCACCCATGCTAACTTATCTTATGCCCCCTCAACATAATGAATCCCACTCACCTTCCTCCACTCATTCACACACCACCTTCCCCATCTTACTCCCTACCTTTCACTGTGTTCCTTCATCTCCTCTTATCCTTACTTATTCTATTCCTATCCTACCTCACCTCTTATCACTCTTAGCTTAACCTATATCCAAACTCCCCTACATCCTTCTACACTACAAACACCATCAGCCACTACTCCTCTCACATTTCTCCCACTCTCTTCTCCTGCACTGAATACACTCTCCCCAAAATCAGACTTCTTCCAAACACCTATGCACACCATAAAAACAAATAAAAATGTCTTCCACCTTACCCCACTGTATCACTTCTGCTCCACCTTTGCAACACCCTTCATTTCTCAGGTGACATTCACCCCAACCCAGACTCACACAATAACTCTTCTACTCTCACCAACACAACTCATACACTCCTGTAAGTACCAAACACTAGTCTCAAACATCTCTCCTTTTACTCAATCAGCATCCACAGCATTCTTAACAGGACAATGGAATTTCACTGTTGGATAGCCCAATACTCCCCCAACATAATCTCTCTCAGAAACGTGGCTGAAACCACATAACACAGACAATGAATTTCTCACTCTGGCTGCAATATCTTATGCCTTGATAGAACACATAAAAAATGTGGAGGTGTACCCATTATGTACTCTGACCTCCTAACCTTATCCCCCATAACTAACTCACTCCCTCTTTTCACCCAGCTGAATTCATCCTTGCTAACTGCAAATTAAACAACCACAAAACCCTAACAATAATTGCTATCTATATACCCCCTGGAGATAACATACCCTTACTAGAACAGATTCTTCACTGCGTGACTGGCAATTTACCTAATGAAACAATCATATTAGGTGATGTTAACATTAACTGGCTTGGCCTCACCTCTAACTCCTCTACCACTAGCATACACCTATATGGCTATTTCCAACTTAGCTCCCACTCTTCTTCTCCCACTTTTCTTCACAAATCCACAAATACCAGTTTTATCCTTGACTGGATTCTTATTTCCGATCCTAACCTCTACCACCACCCCAAAACTCTGCCAGATTCAATTAGTGACCACTTCTCTATACACATCCATAGATTCTACCCCCACCTCTCTAGACCTCATAAATTCAAGGAATGCCATCAGCAAACTAACTTCAACACTGAGACTTTCAACAACTATTTCTTCGCAATCGACAGGTTCTTCCTCTCTCACCTGTCTCTCAAATGAAGCTGTCCTTTAATTTAACTCCATCTTCCTAAACACTAAACTCCCAAGCTCCTCCCAGAATTGTCAGAGTCAAATCACATTGCTCACCCTGGCTCACCAAGCCAACACGGTCTCTCATCCATAACAGAGATTCTGCATGGAAATTCTGGATAAAAACAAAATCACTCCCACACTACCATAAATATGGGGAATGCCATAACTTGGCTAAAAAACACATTATCATTGATAAAAAAAACTTCTACCACACACCTACACAACCTATAAATCCCAAAAAAATCTGGAATACTGTTAACCAAATTGTCCACCCCGGAAACCCCTAAACACCTAACCCCTGCCCTAATAATCACCCCAAGAAACTGGCTCCATCCTCGATACCTACTTTATTGATACCATTAGCAAATGTATGCCAACTTCCAACCCAACCAATCCCTCACCTCCCACCACCCCTCTACTACAAAACTTCCCTTTCTCACTAAATCCCATTCAAACTAGCCACATTAAAAATCTCCTTCTCAAACTAAAACCATGTTCCCCATCAGCTGAAAACCTGCCATCTCTCTTCCTAAAGGCTGCTGCTAATTCCATAACATAACCAGTCTCCATCCTCATCAACCGCTCAATCTATGAATCCACCATCCCCACTGTCTGGAAGAAATTCCACACCATACCTATCCATAAAGGGGGAAACTATGTAGAACTCTCTAATTATCACCCAATTACCATACTCTCTCCCCTCTACAAAATTGTCAAGCATTGTGTTCCTAAACAAATCTTGTCTTATCTCACTCAAGAAATCCTCAAACCTCAACATTCCTACCCAGCATGGCTTCCACCCCCACCGCAGCACCACTACCACTCTCATTTCTTTTACTAACTCCATCTCCCTAGCCAGAGATAATAACAAACTTGTGCCCTGCCTCTTCTTAGACCTCCCAAAGCCTTTGACATGGTCTCCCACCCCATCCTCCTCTCCAAACTTTCTCAACTAAACCTTTCTGCTGTTACTATCTCCTGGTTTACCAGCTACCTCACTAACAGACACCAAGCCATCAAATGGCTCTCTGCTCTTTCTCCCTTTCTCCCCATAAAAACAGCCATCCCACAAGGCTCATTTCTAGGCCTTCTTCTTTTTAACATCTTTACTAACCAACTCCACACATCCTGTCCTCAGTCATCCCTCATACAGTACGCAGATGACTCCGCTATCATCACTATTGCTGACAACTCCTCTGACCTGCTCACCCTAACTCAAACCTCTTTTAACCTCACTGAAACTTGGCTTACTAACAGCCAACTCATACTAAAAGCCCCCCAAAAAAACTCCTCCTATTCTTACCCAAATCTCTCAAACATCTTAAATCCCCTTTCACCATCTCTTCCCTTAACAACACCACTAGCTCATCTGAACCCCACACAAAGCTCCTTGGAGTAATCACTGACGACCAACTTAAATTTGACCTGCATAAAAAAAAAAAAAAAAAAAAAAAAAAAACACTTGTCCTACTTTATAGGAACAAAAGGTTTCTTATCCCCAACTCCATAATCTCACTTACCCAGGCTTATCTTCTCCATAACCTCTTCTACAGCTCTCTAATCCTTACTAACTTACAGTTTTCTCTACTATCCAAACTCAAAACCACATAAAACAAAGTAGCCAGATTTGCAGCCAGCCTGCCACGAAAATCACACCACTGTCTTGCTCTCCAAACACTCAGCTGGTTGGAGTTTCCTAGCCAACTCTTATTCACTCAACGTTTCATCATCCACACTATCCTAAACAAGCCCTCCTCATGCCTTAGCATATACTCACTTGTCTCTCTCTACAACCCACCACACTCTCTTAGATTCATAAACCTAAAAACTCATGTGGACAAAACCTCTACAGCTACTGTACTGCTTTCTCATGGAATAAGCTTCCCATGGCCCTCAGAAATATTATCCATGCTCATGAATTCAAGACAGTTCTCAGAAATTACCTATACAGTGCCTGGAGACGTCACTGCAATCATCCCACTTAAAATCTTCCCTTCCCCCTTTCCTACTTCTTCCTTTCCCACAACAATACTATCTATTCTAACTTCCTGTGTATTACAACAATAATCAAATACTGCTCTATATACCCCTCCTAACTCCTGCTCCCAGTAATCTGACACTAATTCCCTTTCTCTCCTCTACCTGTCTCTCTTACTTCCCCACTGTAACTTGTTAAACTAACTGCTATCATTTTCATAGTAGACCACCTATAATAATCCTTCTGTTAAACTTACTGCTATGATTGTCATACTAGACCACCTATAGCAATTGTTCTGTTAAACTAACTGCTATGATTGTCATACTGGACCACCTATAACAATCCTTCTGTATTTTTACCACATTGCTCTTATCTACCTCCTCAATACTTACTACTTATATGGAATGTCTCATTTGCTGAGGTCTCTTACTTGCACTGCAATTTGGTCACCTGTCTAACCTTTATGTATATACTTTGTATTGTGTTTGTGACGACTGGGGAGAGATGGGCGAAGGCTGCCAGCCTAGTCAAATAGAATTTGATATATAATTCTGGCATTTGCAAATAAATGTAAAAATACAGGCATGTTTCTTGAGTGTAAAAGAACACTGTGAAATGTGGAACTGCAAAATATGTGACAACATTGCACTCTACTGGCCCAGTGATGCATGTTGTGACCCTTTCATGTTAGAATTCGGCTCCAGTGTGTCTGGATGAAGGTTTCATGCCCATTGTTTTAAGGCTAAAGTTTATGATCAGAATTTACATGTGGAAGGTGCTTTATTTGTCTGATTTCTACTACAGTGTATATGTGAAATGCCTTGTATTGTTGTAAGTTTCTGAGCAGGTGTTAGATTGATAAATAATGCAGTTTGTGGCCTGAGAACTCAGGCCAGGTGTTAAGATGATACAATATGAATACTGGGAAAACCTAAGTGTCAAAAATGATGTAATTTGGGAGGGCCTTAGAGACATGTTTGTTAGTAATGTTTAAGTACTATTTCTCACAAGAGACTGGAAGCATTTTGATCTTGGATATTTAACTCAGCACTCTGCCTAAGCTCACATGTAAGTTTTTAGCACTGTGATTTCTCATAGGAATAGTTAAAGCTAGTAAAGATTAATTAGGTATTTTTCTTTGAAATCAGACCTGTCGTACTGTATTATTTTAAGTTTCTGTGTGATCTCTGAACTCTTAGATATCTCGGTGGTGTAGTAGTTTTGTCTTCTGTTTTAATTATTTATTATTAAATATTTTTAAAATGTTTTACCTGTGGCTGGTTTATGAAAAGATAAATTATGCTTTAGAGTACATTATATATTTATAGAGTTTACTGTCTAAGCCCTTCCAATAAGCCTAGACTGAATAGTCACATTACCATTGGATAAAAATATTGCACAGTAATAACTGGACACCCTTTTAAGGGCCTTTTAGTAGCTGACATTATTAGCTGGGTGGTGGCAGGGATTACTACCATATGGTCTGGGTAAAGGGGTACAGCTGGAGAATCTGTGTCAGCCTTTCCCAGGAGTGTCTGTGAATTTGTATAAATACTTATCTCAAAGTGTGTGTGTGTGTGTTGTGTCAGCTACTTGGCAGGAACACAAAGCACTGGTTGGACAGAGAAGGTACTGGAGGTTCTAGCTTGCCCAGCTAGGCTGAGACCTAGACCCTATTGCTGTGCCACTGGGGAGTCTTATTGGGGACCTGGTGAGCAAGAGAGCAACCAGCCCCAGACTGACTGTGACCTCTATGTGCACTTAAGGGAAATTGTACTTTACTGTGTGTATTAGTTATCCTTTTCTCTTCTAGGAGACAACCTCCCTGGTGTTAGTGGTGAGGATTGAGGCTCCTTGATTGCTGGGCCAAGGCACGGTCATCACAAGTGGTGGCAGTGGTGGGATTGACTTCACACACTAATTGGCTTGTAGTGGTGTGGGTAGACTGAATTCCTGTAACTTATGTACAGTGATCTCTAAAAGTGTTTTGTACTCTAAAACAGCCACGCAGTATATACTCATAGTTCAGATCACAATTGTTTTATTTCTTTTGTTAGCTTAGTGTTAGTCAGGGTGAGCAAGCAGCATGTCAGCAGAAGAGTATGGAAAGCTGACAAGGAGCCAGCTGGCGGAGATGTGCCAGGCTAGGGAACTGGTGCATGGAAACCTGACTAAAGCAGACCTGATTGCAGCCTTGGTTACAGCTGCATCAGAAAACAGCAGCCTGGAGGACAATCAGACTGACAGTGGAGATACAATATCCTCAGAGAATGGACAGCTCAAACTTTCTGCAGTGGACTTAAAAATCCAGCTGGAGCTAAAGAGACTTGAGTTGAACCAGGCGTATGGAACTAGAAGCAGCTGAGAAAATGAGTCTACAAGCTGAGGAAAATGAATGGCAGAGGAGGCATGAAAGGGAAATGCATACTCTTCGCCAGAGTCATGGAGGCAATGGGGAAGGGAGTAACCGGACCCCAGAAGCACAAAACGTCAGTAAATTTCTTCCACAGTTTAAAGAGGGGAATAATTTTGATAGCTTCATTCATATGTTTGAGTGGGAATGTAAACAGTATGAAGTTGACCAAGGGCTCTGAATACAGTTCCTGACCCCCTTACTCTATGGTAAAGCTGTAACTCCTTTAGCAAAAATGCATGGCACTGACTGTTGTGATTATACTGCTGTAAAAAGACACTTGTTGGAATGTTTTAAGCTAACACCTGAAATGTATAGGAAAAAGTTTTGTGAGCATAGATGCAAGGCAGATGAAAATGTATGTGAATATGTTTCTGAACTGAGTACTTATTTTCATAGCTGGGTGAGTGGATGTCAGGTCACCACTTTTGAAGGGCCGGCAGACCTTTTGGTAAAGGAACAAGCCCTTAGCACTTTGCCTGAGGACATAAGGATCTGGTTAGCTGATAGACAGTGTGATACTTCAGAGGAGTTGGGGAAGAAGGGAGATGTATACCTAGCAAGCAGGGCAGCCCTGCACAGGAAAGGGACCCCCAGTACTGCTCATGGGACTAAAGGAACCCATGGTGGGCAGCACAGACTGCCCCAACAAAATCTGCCAGTAGCAGGGGAAGCCACTAGTCCGGGTACACGTCCAGGAGGTAGGGTTAAATGTTTTGAATGCAACCAGTGGGGCCATGTGGCATACAGATGTCCATGGAGGCAAGGTGGGGAACCAAAGTTGAGGGAGCCAGTAAGTGGGAAAGACAAAATGCCAATAGTAGGTTGTCTTGAGACAACAGGGGTATGGAACTACCATCCTGCAGATGTCCTGAGAGGGAAGGATTTGGATGAGGCAGTACTATATACTTATGCAGTTACATGCAGTGAGGCTAGGAGACAAGCATGTGGTTCTGGTAGCCTGGGGGAGACCCAGACAGACTGCATACTTGTAGCCAGGACTGCTGAGGTGGTTACTTCAGGGAGTGAGCTGCTCTGTAGCAGTTAGACTGAATGTGAGCCACAGCTGCCTGTGGGTATGGATGTTTCCTTGGACAGGGTAACTGCAAAGGTAGGGGTGAGTAGTAGTACCCAGGCTGACAGTGAGGCACCGGTGTCAGAGGATGCCAGACTTCCAGTGGAAGGGAAGCTGGGAAGGGTTACAAGGAGAGACTTGCAACAGGCTCAGCTCTCAGACCCTACATTGCAAGGTCTGAGGCAGGTAGCTAGGGAGGCATCTGATTCTCAAGGGAAGGGGGAATCTGTATACTGGAACAAAGGGTTACTGTACAGAGAGTGGACCCCTGAGGGAGGACTAGAAGATGAGAGAGTACAGCAGTTGGTAGTGCCTAGAGCTTACCGTCTGGCGCTTCTAGCCATAGCCCATGCTATTCCCTTTGCAGGTCATATGGGCATAAAATGTACAAAGAGGCATATTATGCAAAACTTCTATTGGCCTGAAATTTCCAGAGATGTAACAGGGTACTGCAGGACCTGTGAGCAGTGCCAACAGGTAGGCAAGGCAGGAGACAAGGTGAGAGCTCCTTTGATGCCTGTGATTGAGGAGCCATTTCAGAGGGTAGCTATGGATATTGTGGGTCTTCTGAGTACCCCAAGTTCCACAGGGAAAAGTATATCCTAGTGATTGTAGATTATGCTACACAATACCCTGAGGCAGTGGCTTTGTCCTCTATTGAGGCTGAGAAGGTGGCAAATGCTTTGATAGAGATTTTAAGGAGGATAGGTTTCCCAAAGGAAATACAGTCTGACAGAGGTGCCAATTTTTATGTCAGACCTGCTGGCTTGTCTGTGGAAGTCCTGTGGGGTGAAGCACATGAAGACCACCTCCTACCATCCCCAGACTAATGGTCTTGCTGAGAGGTTAAACTCTACAATCAAGTCCATGCTACTGGCATTTGCAGATCAGTTTAAGAGGTAGTGGGACAAATATTTGCCCCAATTGTTGTTTGCTTACAGAGAGGTTTCCCAGGAATCCACAGGTTTTTCACACTTTGAGTCGCTGTATGGGCATAGGGTGAGGGGGACCTATAGATTTAATTTGAGATGAGTGTGAAGGTGAGTGTGAGTCTCACAAGGAGTCTGTTGTGGCATATGTCCTGAACCTCAGGACAAGGCTCAGGGAACTCATGGGCCTGGCCCAGGAGAACCTGGCAGAAGCCCAACAACAGAAAAAGGTGTGGTATGACAGGAATGTTCGAGCTATAGAGTATGCTGTAGGACAGCAGGTGATGGTTCTCATTCCTGTCAGACACAACAAGTTGCAAGCAGCTGGGAAAGGACCCTACAAGGTGGTAAGAAAGGTAAGTGATGTTAACTACATGGTGGAAGTGCTAGGCAGATGGCAGGGGCACAAATTGTATCATGTTAACATGATGAAATGTTACCATGATAGGGAGGCTGTTGTGCTGAGCATTTGCAATGGATTGCAGGAGGAGTCTGAGAGAGATTTTGTGACTGATCTCCTCAGTGAGGCATCGGGCTGACACCTTGGTGGAAGGGGTAGCAATGTACAAGCAGCTATCTCCTACCCAGGTTCGAGAAATCTGAGCAGTGTTGCAGGAGTTTGGGGGCATGTTCAGTGGGAAACCAGGGAGCACCCACCTGGTGCAGCACCAGGTGGATACAAGACCCCAAAGATCTATCAGACAGGCCCCTTACAGGGTGCCTAAGACAGCCAAACAGACTCTGAGGGAGGAGGTACAGGAGATGTTGAAACTACGGGTGATTCAAGAGTCCAACAGTCCCTGGGCCTCAACAGTGGTGTTGGTGCCAAAGAAGGATGGCAGTACCAGGTTCTGTGTGGATTACAGGAAACTAAATAGTCACATAGAGTCAGATGCTTACCCATGCCTAGGACAAATGAGGCCCTAGAGCAGCTGGGTGGGGCTAAGTATCTTACAACCATTGATCTTACCAAGGGTTACTGACAGGTGCCCTTGACTCCCAGTGCTAGTGAGAAATCAGTCTTTGTGACTCCTTTTGGATTGTATGAGTTCACAAAGATGCCCTTTGGGCTGAAGAATGCCCCAGCAACTTTCCAGAGGCTGGTAGATCATATCTTAGCAGGAGAAGGAGGATTTGCCCTTGCTTACATGGATGATATTGCTATCTACAGCCATTCCTGACAAGAGCACCTTCAGTATGTCAGGGAGGTGCTGGGCAGACTACAGAGGGCAGGGTTGACCATTAAGCCGATCAAATGTCAGGTGGGTATGGCAGAGGCCTTCTACTTAGGACATAGAGTGGGGAGTGGTAAGATAAGGCCAGAACCTGCCAAAGTGGAAGCTATTCAGGCATGGCCTGCACCTATTACCAAAAAGCAGGTGAGGGCATTCTTAGGGATAGAGGGTACTACAGATAGTTCATCCCTAGTTATAGTATTATAGCTGCTCCTCTCATAGACCTGACAAGGAAGAACAGGCCAGATAATGTAATGTGGACCCCAGCATGTGAGCAGGCATTTCAGAAGCTTAAGGAAGCTTTGGGAGGACCCCCTGTGTTAGCCAGTCCAGACTACAGCAAAGACTTTGTTGTGCAGGTGGATGCTTCAAACTATGGGTTGGGGGTTGTACTTAGCCAGATTTATTCAGAGGGAGAAGAGCACCCAGTAGTTTATCTCACTCATAGGCTCCAACCCAGGGAGGAATGCTATGCAGTGGTAGAAAAGGAATGTTTAGCCATAGTGCGGGCACTACAAAAACTTCAGCCTTATCTGTATAGAAGAAAATTCACTGTGATGACAGATCACAACCCTCTAACATGGTTAAACAGAGCCAGTCAGCAAAATGCCAAGTTGCTAAGATGGAGTCTGGGGTTGCAAGCATATGATATGTCAGTGCAGCACCGCAGTGGGAGTAGCAGTATCAATGCAGATGGGCTCGCAAGACAGGAAATGGGGTGAGGTACACCCAGATAGACCTGACACTCTCAACCGAAGTTTCTCAATGGGCACTTGAAAAACTTGCTTGAGTTCCCCAGGGGGGAAGAAATGTGATGATTGGGGAGAGATGGGTGAAGGCTGCCAGCCTAGTTAAATAGAATTTGATATATAATTCTGGCATTTGTAAATAAATGTAAAAATACAGGCATGTTTCTTGAATGTAAAAGAACACTGTGAAATGTGGAACTGCAAAATATGTGACAACATTGCACTCTACTGGCCCAGTGAAGCATGTTGTGACGCTTTCATGTTAGAATTCAGCTCCAGTCTGTCTGGATGAAGGTTTCATGCCCATTGTTTTAAGGCTAAAGTTTATGATCAGAATTTACATGTGGAAGGTGCTTTATTGCTCTGGTTTCTGCTACAGTGTATATGTGAAATGCCTTGTATTGCTGTAAGTTTCTGAGCAGGTGTTAGATTGCTAAATAATGCAGTTTGTGGCCTGAGAACTCAGACCAGGTGTTAAGATGATGCAATATGAATACTGGGAAAACCTAAGTGTCAAAAATGATGTAATTTGGGAGGGCCTTAGAGACATGTTTGTTAGTAATGTTTAAATACTATTTCTCAAAAGAGACTGGAAGCATTTTGATCTTGGATATCTAACTCAGCACTCTGCCTAAGCTCACATGTAAGTTTTTAGCACTGTTATTTCTCATAGGAATAGTTAAAGCTAGTAAATATTAATTAGGTATTTTTCTTTGAAATCAGACCTGTCCTACTGTATTAAGTTTCTGTGTGATATCTGAACTCTTAGATATCTCTGTGGTGTAGTAGTTTTGTCTTGTGTTTTAATTATTTATTATTAAATATTTTAAAAACCTTCTATCTGTGGCTGGTTTATGTAGAGATAAATTATGCTTTAGAGTACATTATATATTTATAGTTTACTGTCTAAGCCCTTCCAATAAGCCTTGACTGAATAGTCACATTACCATTGGATAATAATATTGCACAGTAATAATTGGACACCCTTTTAAGGGCCTTTTAGTAGCTGATATTATTAGTTGGTTGGTGGCAGGCATTACTACCGTATTGTCTGGGTAAAGGGGCACAGCTGGAGAATCTGTGTCAGCCTTTCCCAGGAGTGTCTGTGAAGTTGTATAAATACTTATCTCAAAGTGTGTGAGTTGTGTCAGCTACTTGACAGGGACATGAAGCACTGGTTGGACAGAGAGGGTACTGGAGGTCCTAGCTTGCACAGCTATGCTGAGACCTGGACCCTATAGCTGCGCCATTCAGGAGTCTTATTGGGGACCTGGTGAGCAAGGGAGCAACCAGACCCAGACTGACTGTGATCTCTGTACTGTGTGTATTAGTTATCCTTTTCTCTTCTAGGAGATGACCTCCCTGGTGTTAGTGGTGAGGATTGGGACTCCTTGATTTCTGGGCCAGGGCACAGTCATCACAGTGTTAATAATATTTTACTTTATTCCTGCTAATTTTTTTACTTGCACAACTAGTACTGAATTTTTTCTTACTTGCAGAATTTGTTCTGTGAATTTTCTACTTGTATAATTTTTTTTCGTACTTGAATAATTTTTACTGTGAATTATTACTGTATAATTTTGTATTGTGGAGCTTTTCTCCCCAAGCCTCCACTGAAAAAGGGCACAAGCTCAGATGGGCTATCCCAGTCACCAAATATCAAATAAATGAATGAATGAATGAATGAATGAATGAATGAATAATAAATGATGGTAAATATGAGTCTGCGACAGATGATTGCAGTTCAGAGGGAACAAAACAAAGATGCACACTTTCACCAAGTTTATTATTATGCATTATGGAAGTACTAGAAGAGAGAAAGAGAGACAGCAAAGAATTACAGTTCTGTTGCCACAGAGAGATAAAGCTCAAAGGTCTCACAATGACTCAGATTACCTGAATTCAGTGGTTTAGACACTTGAGTTGGAGGACAGGAATAATGGGGCTTACTTAGCCTGTGCACCTCTCTTTGGGTGTGTGTGTGTGTGTGTGTGTGTGTGTGTGTGTGTGTGTGTGTGTGTGTGTGTGTGTGTGTGTGTGTCTGTGTGTGTGAGCAGGCACTCTCTGTGGTACAACCTCAGTGTTGACCAGAGATCACATGGAGGTGTTGTCTACAAAGGAGGCAGGGCCATGGGTGTATATCACACACAGGTGATGGCATACATCACAAAGCCCATTGTATATCAATCCCTTGGACACTATTGGGCATGTGCAGATGGAACATAGGGACATGTCCCATAAAGTCATCATCTATGAGCCACAGTGACAACTCCCAGGCTCACAGTACTCCTGCAGCACCAATTATTGCCAGTAATGTGAGAGGCTAACAACTGCAGGCCAGAGAGGGGTTAAATTTGAATAATGTCACAAATCATTTGTGGAACTGAGGAAAGGTAGAGGCTCAGGGATGTCATGCAGTAGAAGGAGTCCAATCTAACATAAATGAATAACTGACAGAAAAAAAACAATAGTGGAAATAGAGGGCAAGGATACCAGAGGTAGAACAGTAATTTGGAGTAAAGCTGTCTGTTTAATGTTTGAGGCTGATTACATACTTGTGGCAATTGACAGACACAGGGATTTAAGAGATGAATGGCATGGCTTCATAGTTTAATGTGGAATCTAGGCTGGAATGTTAAAAGAGAAAGATAACATTAATGTAGCCTGTCTAAAAGCTAAAACTGTAGTGTGGCAGGAATAGAGGAACAAAACAAAAACAAGCACTTAGGGCTAGAGATATGGAAATCTCCAAGGAAAATTTAGGGGAAGAAATTATTGGAATTTAATGATAGAAAATTGCAGGGGCTGTGAAGCAGGATCCCTGCTGAATGATATTAATACTATAAAGATTATGACACGTATGAGTGTGGGATATATAGTGAGGCATATCTCACTAGATGGGAGGATAACTTTTTTAAAAATGGAAAGGTTGTGTAATAGATTTGTTTTGGGCAGCTAAGAAACCAGGATAACAGTACTGAGGGAACTATCAATCTTTAAAGCACATGCTGCACCACACAGTGTAAACCAATGGTCTTGTAGGACAACAAACTGAAGACAGTTTAAGAAGGCACAACAGAAAGATAATAAGACTGGAGCAGTTTGCTAAGTTGGAGATGCTAACAACAATAGTTAGAGTGGTGGAACAGAGCAAAAGAAGAGCAAACAGCATAGAGAAATGGAATATTGAAAGATGAATAGGAATCTTTAGGAATGGGGCTACTGCTAGAGAAAGAATGGGATGACCTAAGGCCTAGAGAACATCCAACTTCAAAATGGAAAGGGTTAAAGACTTTGGAGAATGATGTCCTGTGATGCAATGGATGGTGGCGGGGACTGAGCTATGAAGAACTGAAGGATACATTGGCAAAGGTGGAGAGTTTTGTCTGGGATGTTGGAGAACAGAAGAAAATGCTAGAGATAGGTAATGGTCTGCTGTTCTGATTCAAGACCAGCAAACAAGGATGAAGTGTCAGCACTTTCTAAAGCCACTCAGACCATATAGAAAGGGTAAGTAACAGTGTTTCTGAGATGGGGAGTAGAGGAGGTAGGATTGATATATAATTTCTGGGCTTGTCAGAGATCCAAAATAGTATGGGGGAGTTGTAAAGAAATGAAGAACTGCTTGAAATGGATGGGAACTCTGTCTATTCGGGTTAGAGATGACACAGAGGGGTTTGTCAAAGAAATTAATGTGCAAATTACTGCTTTTAGTTTGATGAAGTATGAGTTGTAACTGACTGGAAATAGAAAAATGATAGGCAAGAGTTTGATATGAAAAGAAAACGTATAGACTATAAGTTATAAAATGCAGTGTGTCATTAATCAAATAAAATGGGACTCTATTCCTCTAGTACAAAATAGACTTCTTCAGCCTAGCACAGTATGTTTGTTGCTTACCTACGTATGAGTATGAGTCAGCTGCCTGGTATTTTGCAGAAAATACCAAATTTCCAATAACAGGCTGCTACAAAATATGAGTGACACTTTTAAGTCACAATTTTACAGTCTTTCTGAAGGGGTGGGCATCTAAAGCTTTAAGGTGTTTTATTTAACGCAGACAAGCAGTTTTCCAGCGAGTCAATGTGCCAGGAGGTAACAGCTGCACAAGACTTAGGGTGATAGTGAGAAAAAGGAGTATGGTTTATGAGAGAGAAAACGAGAAGTAGAAAAGGATGAGAAAGGATTTGGTTTTTGATTTAAAAAAAATCTCACATTGTGCCAAGATGAGCAAAATGAATTTTAGATGAGATTCTGTGGTACGTTTCAAAGCATAATCCACATCTGACAACTGTATCCACGGTCAGTAGCAAGCAGCTGGCATTTGACTTTTATTTCTCTCGTTATTTTACATGCATATGGGGGATTTTTGCTCACCTAACAGCTGAGCAAAACTTCATATTGATAATGCTGTAATGTTCAGCAGTCATATTCTTTGAAGTTATTAGGTATAAAATTGCAAATGTGTATAAGAGCAAAGTGTGCTTGGCTTTATACCACCTTTAGAAATATGGACTGTTATTCTTTCCATCTTTTATTCCCATTTAGTTAAGCTGCCAGTTGGTGGTTTTATTGTTATGGGTTACAAGATCAGTAATGCTCATCTGTTGAAAGAAAGGTGGCGTTATGGTTCAGCTGATTATGTTATAAATCTGATGTAATTTGGAATTGAATAATACAAATTAAGAGTGATCAGAGTAAAATGCCACTAGAGTTCATCAATTAATTGTAGCAAATCAACAAGCAGTCAGTTTGCATTATTGTTGCAGAAGCACTTCCCTGAGATTATTGCAATGTTGGATTCCCTTGATCATGGTGACAGATAAAAATAAATCTGTGGTAAGTAAAAAAAAAAAAAAAAAAAGTTAATGCAGGTTATCATCAGTTCAGGAAATATTTACAATATCATAGATGTTTTCATTTTTTATGTATATCCATTTCATTTTGTAATTAATACCATTCTTGGTTTTTGAAAGTAGTAGAGCTTTTTCTACAGTTTGACAGTGTTATTTTTATTAAAGAATTGTGCAGACATCACATATGAATCTAATTCTCTCCCACTTTTGCAGTATCTACTGCTGTGATTGGAACCTTTTCAGGACTTCACAGAAGGCATAAAGCTGTGTCTGGAAAAGTTTACTGACAAAACAGCAAATTGTGCACTTGTGTCTGTGTATGTGAGAGAAAGAGAAAGAGAAAGAGAGAGAGAGAGAGAATTGTGCTCAGCACTGCTATTGTGCATGCACATAAAACACTTCAGGCTTTATACAGATTTTTGTTTTTACTAGTATGTTGTGATTGCAGCATCTTAGAGCTTTACCAACTTCAACTTGCAAACACAGTTATGTAAGTGCCTCCTAAAGTATATAATGTAAATTATTTGTCAAATTCTGCTGGTTATGGTCAATGCACATATAAAAAAAAGTTTGTAATTATTATTAAATGTGCTTAACACGGAAGTACATGCTTAACACGGAAGTATAATTCTGAATGTCTTCTATGGTTTGTTTCATTATTCCAACTCAAGAGGTAACAGATGGCAGACCAGTATGCCATAATTTGTGGCTAGTTCAGCTTTTTTTTCCTCTTGCAGGCCTAGCCCTCCCATTGTGGGACAACTAACATGGTGCAATTCCAAATAACTACAACACTGGTGAAATGCCTTAGTTCCAATCTTACTAGACTTTTTATTTACGCAATCTCAATAACTCCTTCAGGCTTTGTGTATGACATTACTTATTCAGTGATCAAACAATCTTTTAAAAAACCTGTATTGCTTTCTCATGACTTTACTGTGACTTTAATGTTACAGAACAGAAACACCCGTGTGCACATGCCTTTTGTATGTGACAGGCCAGCCTTGGGCCGATTTTGCTGATTGGGTACAATAGGGCTCTGCGCTTAAGGAGTCCACACACTTGACACTACAGTCTGAGTTGTCACTCTGTAATATTAGATTTTTGTCTGCCCACCTGTGACTCCAATGAGAGGCTCCTTCAATGGGCTGCAGTTTACTGATTACTAGTGCAAAACATTTAATATGTGTTCTTGCTCCCTATACAGGTGTTAGCCTTGTTAGTGGAGCAGACTATATACCCCCAAATCCCTTTGGCCCAGGCTCAGGCTTTTCTTTGCATGAGGAAGTTTACTGCTAGAGAATTGATGTTTATATTGGTGGCAGAGGTAGTAGGCAAATCATGAATAAAATAAGAAGACATAATTAGCTTTTTTAATGGAAAAAAGAGAGGCACTGTAACAAGTATTTTTTTTTTCTTTTTTTTTTGGGGGGGGGGGACAAAACCAGATATTTTCATGGTGAGTTTACATTACTCCTACCACTACTAGTTATACATCTCAACTGATCTGCTTTAATTAGTACATGTCAAATTTCACCCTTACCCGTCAGAGCACTCCAGTACACAGTTCTCAGCTGCTGTTTCCTATAAAGTGCAGCAAACTTCAGCATTTTTTAAGAGGAAGGAGAGGCAATAATACAGCAGCCATTTAAAATAGCTGTGCCAGTAGTAGGCATAGAAAAGCAGGAAGAAGTACAAGTGTAATGTGCTGCTGTAGGAAAGTAGCATGCAAGGAGCCAAAATGGATAGCAGTGAGAACTGCAGTCTTTTTTAATGCATTGTGGGCTGTCATCATGCCTTCATCTGGAGACTGGATATTTGTTGACTACTAAAGGTTGGATGGGATAGAATATAGTAATATAGAAATACAGATGAGAACAACTCCTGTCCAGCTCAGGTGAAGATGGGACATGCTAAGTTTGCTGCACATTGTAACATAATTTGCATACAGAGGTGGGATACATTTTATGCTCTTGCGGATCATTGGCATTGCTATGAATGTTTTATGTACTGTGCAGTATTAAGAAACCAAAAGATATATTTGCATGTAAGGTGCCTATATTACAGGAATTTAAGGACACGGTGCAGCATTCGACATGTAAAATTCAGTAGCAAAATGGCTAAGCAAATGTTTTTGCAAACATATTTTTCTGCATCATTTCAGGCATATAAGGATCATGAGAGTTGATGTTTAACTTAAGCTGTTGCAGTTGTATAACTGCTTTGTATACTGTTTAAATTATAGTTTAGATGTTTTTATTAGCAGAGAGAACTGAGAAAGCAGAACCCTGGGACAGTGCATTTATTTTGAGTTTTTATCTCCAAGAAGGTCACAGCCATGAAAGATTTATGGTAGTAATTTGCAGAAGGAAAACAGCAGCTGTATGTGTGCTGCCACTGCAAAGGTAATAGCTGAACTTAAAGACAATAGGCCGTGCTATGTAAACATAGTAAGAATGATTATAACATTTTTAAAGCCTCTCTGGTGGTGTAGAGGGATAAAGCCCTGACCAGGGTTTGATTAGTGGCTCAGGAAGGGATGGGTGCTCTCATCTTGTGGGATGGGGAGCATTTGTCAATGACACTCCCTAAGAAGAGATGTGGTCAAAAGAGGGGACCTGCCTTTGGACATGTGCCACTAGCTGCAGGAGTAGAGTGGAGTGAGTATGTGATATGTAATAATAAAAAAATATAAAGATGGAGACAGAGTGGACCCACAGAATGTCCTTAGCTTCCTTGTTGGTCCCTGGATAAATATGGCCATTATACTGGGGGGAGAACTGGAGTGCCAGTAGACCAAGTGTAGGATGTGGGGCACTGGAACAACTGTCAGAATGTAGGATGTGGGGCTCTGGAACAGCTGTCAGAATGACCGTTAGATTTATAGGTTCATAGGTTCAGATATGTATACTAGGCTAACGACCTCTCGGGCCTTTATAAGCCTAGCCATGCAACCCAAATGTATCTCATAAGTTGCTGTGCCTTAGAGCTTATTTTAAGGGGAGTATGCTAATTTAGGTATGATTTAATAGCTGCCTCTGTCCATCAGAGACATAGATGTCAGACCGGGGTGAATTTCTGATTTTCAGGTCCACTAGTCCAAGTTCGGCTTCAATAGGGTTAGGAAAAGGCTTTGTTTCACACGGATGGGAAGCCTATTCCAGAGAATGAGGATTCTCTGACATACATACCTGTCCCTCCAACTCATCCTATTTTAAGTTGCAGACAAAGTTTAAATCCTTAGATCTAGTAGTTCTGGTGCTGTTCATTTTGGGGATATGCGAAAAGTCCCTCAGAACAGGATCCAAGGATGCCTTGCATGCCAGCATAAATTGCAGCCTGTAGGAAACAGAGTATAGAGATAGGGCTTTGAGACCATCTACACAGGAGATTGTGTTTATGCCCTGTATTTGTGAGGAACTTCTGTGGCTGTTCCATTTGTTGCATGTGGCTGGGTAGGTATATACAGAAATGGGCATTATACTCAATGATGAGCCTGATAATGGCTGAGTATAGTAGCATGATGACATCCTCGGACTTAAATGCCATGCTCTTATTTACAATTTGAGTGACACAGAATCATTTTCTTACATGTCAAAAGCCAGGTTACTATCTACACTTGTTTCCAAATCCCTGACTACTCTGCCTACTTTTAGGGGTGTTTTATCAATAAGGTAGTTTCCCTAGGTAGCCCACTTCCCAATAGGTACTATTATGCATTTCTTGGCATTGAGTTTCAAGTTGAGGCTTTGGCACCAGTCATTTCTCTGCGTTAGACTTTCCAGTAAGATGTTAGTATCTTGAGGGTTACTATGGTGGTTCCTAGCATGTAATTATCATGAAAGTTGGTAAGCCAGAGGCCCTTGACTTTGGCCTTGACTTCCAAAAAATAGATATCAAAGAAAGCAGACACAGCACAGAGCCCTGGAGGATGTCACTGGTGGCCTGCCTCTTTGTGAAAGTAGTCTCTCCAATCCTAACTTCCTGGGGCTTCTCTTTGAGCTAGCTGGTTATCCGCCGTGTTACACAGGAGTTTATGCCTAATTCTGTGTTTGTTTAAAATGTCCAAGTAGGGTATTGTATCAAATGCCTTAACCTAGTTCAAGGTAGGTAGTATGCACTGTTTTGCCCTCACACATTGCCTTGGTGACCTTCACAAAGAAGTCAACCAGGTTCAATAGGTATGACCTGCCTTTGACGATAACAAACTGAGTTGGGTCCAATGTCTGAATGTTAATAATTTCCCTACTAATTCCTTCATTGGTTTTGCATATGATACTAATCTGAATAATGAGGCTGTATTTCCTAGGATCCATTGATGGTATCCCCTTGTGTAGAAAGATGAATATTACAGTCTTCCATTCATGTGGCATGAAGCTGTACAGAGGCTATGGCTGAATAGTGACACTACTGGCCCTGATAGGTTATATTTCAGACTACTTAGGAGGCATCATGGGATATTATCTGGGCCAATCAAAGCTGCATTCTTGACCTTAGAGAGTACATAAAACTTGGTCCCTTCTGATAATTCCTTTGATTATGTTAGATGGTATTTCCTGGGTGGCACTGGGGGTGAGAGAGGAGTAAAGTTGGAGATGAATTTGTCAGTCAGAAAATGTGTTATATCTTCCAGTTCTGTGAATGTAGCTTCATTTAAAAACAGCTCAAAACTGTTGTGTGCTGCCTTTGAGGTTTTGGACAGAGCTAAAGAAGGCCTTATGGTTGTCCTTGGCCTGGAATGCTATCTTTACCTCAAAATTTCCTTTGTTAGACTCAATTAGTCCTCTTAATTGTCTATTCAGTTTTTATTGTTTTTGGTGTTACTAAGTTTAGCTATGATTTTTTTTCTTTTGTTGTACAACCTGTTTAATTTTGTATTCCACCAGGTTGGTTTGTTTTTTGAGTTAGTTTTTGGCTTACTTCTGGTAGGCACAGCAACCTATATGCAGTCAGTGACATGGCTGTAAAGAGCTTCTCGGAATAATTCCACATAGGCTGCTGTATTATCTGGGTTAGAAAGGGCTTGAAAATTTCACAAGTTATCACTTAATAAAAAGTAGTTTGCCTTGGAGTAGTTTCTAAATTTCTAACAGTTACAGGATTTTCTGGAGTTACAGAATCAATTCTTTTGAAGGAGACTGCTTTGTGGTCTGACCTTTCTAGAGAGGGCCTGGCACTGGGGGTTGGGAGATGCAACGTTCTGCCATATTTGTGAGTACCAGGTCCAGGGCAGTCTGTACTTTAAGTAGGCATATCCATTAACTTGTCCAGGGTGCTTGTGTTTAGATAATCTAGAAATCTCTTTACCTGCAAATTTGGGATCATGTAGGAGTCCCAGTTAATAAACGGTAAATTAAATCCCCCATGAGTATGCTATTTGGGTGGAAAGTGAGTGTTTCCAATAGGTCTAAGTATGAGCCATGGGTGTCATGGAACATACAGAGTGACCTATAGCTTGCTAGGATATGGTATGGGACTTTGTCCATGGTAATCTGGACATGAAGGAACTCCAGTGCATCAGCCTGTTTAACCAACCTAGAGGTATGTCTGTTTAGAGGCTTTAAACCATGTCTCAGTAGCTGCACAGATGTCCATATTCTCCAATGTGATGAGAACTTGGAGGGAATGGTGCTTCTTGTGTAAATTCCTGGCACTGAGCAGTAACACCTTTAGATTTGCTTGGGTAGATTTTGCTATGTTGTAAGGTCTGTCAGCTTGGTATTGCCTAAAAAGGCTGTATGGTGCAGGACAATGTTTTATCCATATTCAAATGCCTAGAAGGAACAGGTGCATACCATCCTTAACAAAGCAGCATGGTTTAATAACCATATCCTCCCATGCTGACAAGCATTGTATCCCCCTAGAATGACACCAAAAACTAAGCCAATTATTACGATCATCTTCTATTTGCATTGTAGCATCATACTTGATGAAGGTAGAATGCTGCTCAGTGCTAGGCACATATCAGACTGTGACGCATAATCTGAGAGCTCCATAACGTCTCACTTCATACAGTCTAGGGAGATATGTCTCAGGTCAATTGCACCTACATGGACTATGCCTGAATCATAATGAGAAAATGATTGTAACAGTTTTAAATACAGTTACTGAAAAATAAATAGTTTTAAGGTTACTTATTTACATAAAATAATGTCCAAGATGGTTGAAAAAGAATATTTAGTGATTCTTGCTATACTGCTGCCAATGGTACTAATGTGGTGTAAAATATTTCAGTTTTTGCAGGACGTACACTGAACTTCATCAGAAAAATTCTACAGTCATAACATATTAATTCAGGTAAAACATCTTTTTAGTAGTGCAGATTTTTTTCACTGTTTTCTATGTGTGTGTGTAAGGATGTGTGTATGTGCATATTTTATGGATTGTTTATACAGTAATCATGATAGGACATTGGTGGGACAGTTTCTGATTGAGTAGATTATATATTTAAGGCACACTTACCTCACATTGATCATATTATGTTAGTGTGTTTCCTCATGAAACAAGCTAAATAACACACTAAGCAAGCTTTAAATGAGTTCATAAAGTGCACAGTTTTAGAAAAGTGGAGTTTAAGTAAGCCAGAGCTTCATGAAAACATTTCTCATGGAGGAGTCATATAGCATAAGCTTCATGAAGACCATCTTAAACAGAAAGAATGTCACTTTTTTACAGAGGAATACATTTTGAAGTAAACCAGGGGATGCCTTTTAGTATATGCACACATGGACCTGTTAGTTAAATGAAATTGTACTTTAATATTTTATTTTTAGTTACCAGATTGTTGGACTGGTTATTACAGGAAAACCCAGAAAAAGGGTCAGAGTAGAGATGACATACAGAATTTCAGAAATCCCCTTAACTTTTATATATTTCTGAACTATATTCGATAACATGGACAGCACACAAAGCATCGTTTTCTCATTTTTTATTCTTATCTTTTATTTTTCCATTGTAGTCTGCTATGTACTTCACATGAATATGTATTTTTTGCCAAATTATTTTCCTTTTCTGGTTGACTTTATACTGCATTTCCCTGCTTTTTTGTCCCACTTGCCTTTTTTATCATACCTGTATATTAATTTTCCTACATAAGTTGTTATGCTTAGATGAGGCTTTTTCGGGAAGCCTCCCACCCAGAGTACTGGACTGCTTTTTTTCATGAATCAATGACAAAACCCAAAACTAATGAGGGACAATGGCTCAAAATCGGGGACATTTTTCCTATATTACTCAAATTCACTTAGAAAGTTATCAAAATGACATGTACTGCATCAACATGCATTTTCTGAAGTATAAGAAATATGAAAATTGACATCTGGCATTACTAATTGACTGAAATCCTTGGTGATTTTCATCTTACAGTAAAAACATGGTAATGTATTTAGCTATTCTGCATTATTTTGTTACTCTTTCTTTTAAACTTGTCAATAATCCTCTTGGACGTGGGAGGAGTTATATGTGGTTCTGCATTTTTGGCCAATTGTATCTATTTCTGATGCCTACTAGTTGAGAGCTATGTTACTAGTACTAGTAAATATGTTAAGAAAATCATGAATGTGCCCTGTATATGTGCATCAATACTTTTTTTCCTTATGACTTTACTATACAGATCATTTTGCATGTTAACATTGGTTATAACAGTAGTATGTGCATGTGCATGTGGGTGTATGTGTGTGTCTGATAATTTAAAAGAGTTTTAGCAAAGTAGCAATCATTGCTACTATAATGATGCTTGACATGTATAATTATTTTGCACTTTTTGAAATACTTCCTCCCTTCAGAACCCAGAATTTTATTTTCTGAACTGTTATCCTTGGGTGCTCTGGACAGCACTTTTGAACCATTCTTTTCACATCAACTCATGTTCTTCTTTGATGGGTAGTTATCATTTCATAAAGGTCACAGTTTGTATGAATATATTTTTATTATTTCATTTTTATACTAGGTTATTTTCTTTGTAGTCATCATTCATCCATGCTTAAGAGTCGTAGCCTCTTATACTGATGACTCCATGAATAACCACTGACATCCATATAATATGCAAGGCAAAGGGGCTGTAAGTAGAATGTCAGGCCTTTCTTTCATATCACTCACATGCATGCACAAGCCTACAGGCAATTTTAGAAGTCACCAAATATCCTACCAAATGCTTTGTGGGAGGAAGCCAGAGCACCCAGAGAGAACTTACATAATTATTCAGAGAACATACAGATTCCACACAGAAGGCACCTCGTCTGAGATCCAAACCAGAGAACCTCTTGCTGTGAGGCAATAATGCTTCAACTACTCCACTTTGCCACCACTGTAGTCAGTCATAGACAAAAATTAATGTGATTAAAACATGATTATTCTGCACTATTGTGATGTCATCTGTCTTACAATGAAACATGATTATACTGGGTTCCATTTTGCACTTTCAGTTTTACAAACTTGTGTTGTGGTGGTGTCCTACAATCTGCTGGAAATTGAGAGAGTTTCCTATTGAGTATGCAAATTTCATGCTAATTAGCTGTCCATATTTTTGGCTAGATGTACCCACTTTTCAAGATCATTTGTCTAGATTTTCCGTATCTGCAAGCTGAGATGTATGCTTACCTGACAGTTGCATACTAGGATTTTTTAGCACGGTGAGCACTGTGGTCAGGAATTGTGGAACCTACATTTCATGCCAAATTGTGAAGCTACTAATATTTTTGAAATAAGTGTTTTCTTAATTTCTAAATTCCTTTTTAGTAGTAATTTAAGTGATGCAATTAATTTATAGAGGCAACATCTCCTACATTTCCATATATGTGTGAACAAGGGAGGAAGATAAGAAAGATCTGACCGGCAGAGATAACTACAGTGTACCCTTTCATTTAAGCCCATACAGAGGTTCTTTAAGCATTGCTGAGCTTAATTTTGTATAAAAATTTAGTCTAAATGGGGTTTTCTAGAATTACTGAAAACTCTGCAGTTTCTGTACATAAAATCTGGAGCAGTGTTGCATAAATCATGTGCAGTTTATGCGGCAAAGCTAGATATTCTATTAATATGTGACATTTTCTGACTGGGAACTCTTGGAGCCAGTCAATAACTAATACCATAAGATGCTACAAAGTTTACTGAATTTCTAACAAGAGTATTGTAAAGATAGTGTTACCAATGTGAAATAGTAACATAAGTGAATACCACAGCAATGTATGGTTCCTTCCCTCTCCCCTTAATCTACAGTTGTTGCAGTTTGCAGCTTATCTCACACAGTGTTTCACAATTGCCTTCTGGTCCCTATAACTTGGTGAATTTTGGTAACAGCTAAAATGGATAAATAATATTTTGTTGAGCGACAATGCTTAGACATATATGTTTTTTATGGATGACTTATTTAGTGAGCATACAATCTGAATTTTGAAGCAACAGCTAACAACACAATGTCCTTTACACTTCAGACCAGAGTTAATGTTTGGTATAATTTTTATCGGGTTTACACAGGCCCTGTAACTAATTGTCTAAGCAATGTTGCTAGTGCAAAACCACAACATGCCTTTTTACTTTGCATATATTACTGAACTACTGACAGCCATGTGAACAGAACCTCAGAATGCAGAATACTGCAGTGTCTTATTTAGTACTTTTTTGCATGCAGAATTTCAGGGAGGGCTATACAGGTTGAATAAACCATCACGGGATTAAAAGTGTACAGTATTATAGTTAATATAGATTTCATTGATTTGATAACCAGAAATGTGTTTTGGTCCTAGCTCCATTTATAGCCTGAACACAAACATCAAGAATTAAAAACAGGAAATTACCTTAGAACATTTAGAATGAACTGTGGTTAAGAAATATACAATATGATAGTGTTTAATCCAAATATAAACTCATACCCACAAGAAATTAAACTGAGCAGTTAATGACTAAAATGGCTCCATACACAGATATCTGCTGAAGTTAGGAATTCATCAAACAGAGATGTGTACTGTCTCCAGAAAGAATCTTCTAGATGCACTTGAAATGTTGCCTTTTCATTTGCTGTATTTAATTAAAAATGGTCCTGTCCATTTTCGATTTCACATACCAGCACAAGAG
Organism: Protopterus annectens; assembly: GCF_019279795.1. NCBI lineage: Eukaryota > Metazoa > Chordata > Ceratodontiformes > Protopteridae > Protopterus > Protopterus annectens. The sequence continues at coordinate 1,265,987,258 of NC_056733.1, read as the reverse complement.
AGGTACAATTTGCTTGCAGGTCAGCCATATTATGTGTTTAACAATGGCACAAAAGAGAACCACATTTCAGTGTAAATGACAAAAACCTCGTAACTGCCTTATAAAGCAGAAGAAGAAGACAGTAGGCCAAACCGCAAGAAAAGCTTAATATATCACAATAAAGCTAACAAGACAGAAACTGTCTGCAAACTACAATCACCACAAGCTGCACTTTTAGCAAACTCTTTTCCAAAGCATCAGAGTGCCATAGCACGTCACATGTATATTTGGTCCAAACTAAGTTAATTTTTTTGTCTAGGCCAGCATTTTTGCTGAGCTGTAAGTCATGTCTAATGCATAGTTTCATAAATGTGCACACATACATAACCAGCTTTCCAGATGTTTTGTGTTTTTTGGAGAAACATATTTAACTCTGTTTAGTACAGAGTACATTCTTCATGCAGATAAAAAAGTAACCTGCTAGCCTTCCTGCTTCATGAAACTTGAGAGCCAGTATAAACTGGCAGTACTAAGAAAGTAGATGGAGCATGTCAGTTTACTGCTGAAACAATCCTTCTGAGTAATGTGATTTGTGACAGAAATGCACTACTTTGCTTATAATGGCAAGTGGCTTGCTTCTACATATACATTTGTTTATAAAGCTTCCTTTTGTCTTTTTCCTCTAAGCAATTGAAAATAGTTAAATGCGTGTCTGAAGGCAGACTGGCAGTTAGGACACAGGATTGAGGCTAAGAGTTGTTAACAATCTGCTTGCCTCAGCATTCATTTTCTGCTGTGTGATCTTGAGCAAGTCACTTAACCAGACGGTGCTTTGGGACAGCTGGAAAATTGGGCTAGGCTCCACAGTGGTCATCTGTACTTCATGCCTAGAAACTACCCGTGTCCTTTCATGTCCTCTGTAAATATCAACAATAGAAAAGTGTGGTCTAACCTTTTGCCAGGCCTTTGAACTTCCTTGGCCACACTGTTCTGTGTGTCCTTGCAGAACTCATGCTACCTGTCTGTAGATAGTTGAGGTATGACAAAAGTGAAGGATATTGTAGCAAGAAATGCATCTGACATTAAATTATGGAAGTGAGTAATGCAGGATTATTCTGAATATGCAAGTGTCCTATAGCAACGCTATCCTAAAAGCATTGATATTTGTAAGGGATTAGTGAGCATGAATGTACAGTACAATTAACTACTATTTTATATATATGTGTGTTTGTGTGTGTGTGTGTGTGTGTGTGTGTGTGTGTGTGTGTGTGTGTGTGTGTGTGTGCACGTGTGTGTATACATAGACACATACATATGCTTTGTTATATTCACAGGAACAGCCTAGCTTACATACATATTTTTTCCACTTTTTTCTCCACCATGATTTAAAATATTCTAAACTATATCTCACTCAAGATAACAAGATGCTGTTAGTCTAATGCTAAATAATCCTAAAGCCTATCTAATTACAACATCTCTCCATTATTCACAAGTTGGGATTGGATGGTCTGGTGGTGAACATAGACAAAACATTCCGTACTATGCCTTTGTCTTCTATATGTGACCTTTATTAGCTTATTCTCAAAATAGTTATGACATATTTGAAACTGCCTGCTACTTTTCCACAGTGCTTCAAAGTATTCTGCCTAAAAGTAGCATGCATCATAGTCCCACTATCCACATACACCCACCCACCCATGCCCACACACACACACACACACACACACACACACACACAAAAAAAACTATTTTTTTTTACAGGGTTTGAAAAATACCTTGACAACTTTTCACAAAATCACAGACCAAGAGGATCAAAACCATGCCCAAACAGGAAATTTTACTAAAAATGTAACACATTTTCAGATAAAAGTAGATGTCTGATGCTGAAAAACAGGCATGACTAATGATTTTATTAGTATCAAACCGTATCTCATCATGGCCAAATAGTACCAACACTTAAGTTATTATTTTAAGGAAGGTTTAGATAATATATACTCACTCAATATTCAATCATTTTTTAACTTTTACAACTTTTTAACTTTTTCAACTATTTTAATCATTTTAACATCAATATTTTATCAATTTCATTAATATTATATTAAATATTAAATATTAAATATCAATATTTTTAAAACATTTTCTAATATTATCTAAGAAATTAATATTATTATATAACTAATCACATATTTCTATCAAGATATATCAAGTCATGCATTACTATTATATATGGAATTCTCATATGTACATTCATAAATTTATTTTTACAAGGTTATATTTATATATTTATAAGTCTAGCTAAGACAGTGTTACCCATCATGATTATGTTAAGATAAATTGTTTAAAGTATATTGTAAAGGGTTACAGTATTCAATCTATATGGAGGTGCACAAATATGAAGTTACACAGTCATGTTGTTATGAAGTATACAGAATACACCTGGATAGTAAAATGCTACTATAGTGATTACAACATGCATTCATTCATTCTATTAATTTTTGTTAATTTTTGTAATTTTGGTTATGTTGAACAATAGTAAAATAGCCATTACAATATTCAAATATTCATACATTCATTTAATGGTGTAATATGTGTTTAAATGCTTAACTATGCTTGTGTGTTGGCGCCAAATCTAGTTATTTAAAGAGTGCAGTAACAGTTCATATTATTCTGAATAAGTCTGCTTGACAGATGAAAGCGCTTAATGTGTGTTTTTTTATGATATTCAAATAAAATTATTAGTCCGAGTTGAGACCCAGCTGCCTGTTTTTCAGCATCAGACATCTACTTTTATTACGTTGTTGCCTGTGAGAAGTGTACATTTTCAGATAATCATTGAACCAGCATGTGATGCATAACTAAACACAACACAGCTTTAGCACTTGAAATAAACTACTCAGCTATTAAAATAGAACAGAATTCAGCACACTCTACATCTCTTTTCAAGTACAGCTCAAATGCCAACAGTGGCATAACAAATTATACCATTAACAGTTTGGTCAATATGAACTGCATCAAATAAAAATCATGACCCAAGCGTGAAGCAGCTGAAATATACATCCCGAACCTTCAAAATATGTCTGTAATGTATACTGCACAAAAAAGTTTTAGTGTGCATTGCTACACCATTTGTAACAGAAGTTTTCATCTTATTTACATCTCTAGTTCAGTGACCACTGGATCATCTACACAGCAATGTGTGGTTTACTGTCTGCTAACAGTATGCCCCAGTAGCATAATAAGACACTAGACAATTACACTGAGTGTGTCTACAGTTTAACAACAGGGCTGTGCTCTATTGGACAATATAGGCTGCTCCTCTGAGTGCCTTATTTCAGTTATAAAATGCTGCCATGCAGAACAAATAAATAAATGCAAAGTGTAAGCACATAAGCAACAGAAGAAATCTGAAATTATTGGAAAAAAAAAATAGTCCCTTGGATTAAATTGCTTTTGACAGTATGAGTTATATTGGGTTTACCTCATCTGCACAAGGTACATGGTTTGATTCTTGCCTTTAGGATGGGAAAGTTGGCTAGGTTTAAAATGGCTTACAAGGTTAGACAACCTAGTACTAATCTATGAATTTACACACAAAATTATTTTGTTACTGCACAAAATAAACCATGATATATATCCAATTCTCATAATATTCATCAGTAAAGGAAGTGTCTGAGTTAAAATTAACTTCATTTTAATTATAACACACATTTTATAAAATCCCAGTAATAATCCTGAATATCATGTCCAAAGCCCTACACCAATCTCTGGCTCAGATGTAGTATAATACTTGGGGCAGCACAATTTATTATTCTACACACCTGCAGTAATCGTGATTATTTCAAGGTACTCTAACAGAGACCTCAAGAAGCCTATTATGAATGCAGAGTACAGTGAGACCTCATTTTTGGTTGGACAAAGCCATTTTTGATTGATTTTTCTCCTTAGTTCACCTAGGCAACAAAAAAGACTTTCAGAGTATTAAGTAGCGTGTTGCATTCTTAGTCCTGGACCCTGACCATGCCGCTCAACTGTCTAAATTTTTGCAGAATGTCTGGATTTTCACCTCATAAAATTTGTAATTTTCTGGCAAATCAATGAAGATTGAACTCATTAAGTAATGACATACATTTCTGTTCAGGCATCATATCTTTCAGAAAATGCATAATAATACAAATCCTGTTATTCTAACATCTTTCTAAGTTTAAACTTTATAAGAGCAATATTTAAAACCTATCTCTATTTTGGCCCTTGACTCCATTATATAAGGCTTTGCCCAGACTTCTTGTACTAAGAGGTTGAGAGGTATGCCACCATAACACTGCTTTAATGACAGCCTCAGACATATGCTACTTTTTTCAATGAGCAAGAAGAGACTTGTAATACAAATTTGAAGGGTATGGGTAGCTTGCCCGTATACTGGGGATGCAGAGGACCCTACTCCTGCAAAAAAATCACATACATTTCATTGAGGCTGATCATCAGGTGTTTAATCTTCAGTGAGTCATAGTGGAAGGATTTACTATATCATTGTTTTGAAATCAAGAAGAATATACATTCAAATTATGCTTGTCTTTGCATTGCTGCCTATCAAGCAGTGTAGCTGCATTGTTTTCTTTCTTTCTTTAAATGTTCTAGCAATTCCATCAGTAGTTTGTCATGTATGCACAAGCATTTCATTGGCATCAAAATTAACATTTCCTCAATGACCCCCTCAGTAGTCTGTCCATGTATGCCATACCTCTCAACCTGGAAACATCAAAAATTTGGATAAGGCCCATGTAAAATAGGTACAAATCTGTACGCTGCTTAACATAAAATTTGCGTACATAATTATGTAACCCCATCCACTCTAATGCAGTTGTGGGATACCAACCTTCAAATGCAAACTGAACAACAGATAACTAAAATATGGCACCAGAGTCCCCCTGCAGCCATTCCAATGTCCCATTACCTGGCTATTTCACCCCATTTATCATAAACACTAATGTGCATACTGCTTTACTTCTACAATGATTACTTGGATTTTATTTTTACATTTTATAGCACAATGCACAAACACTAATAGACATCTGCTAAAAAAGCAATACTGTCTCACAATGAAAATAGACTTTGCATTAAAACTTATCTGCCCTTAAAATTCACATTCATTGAAACAGCATTGAAACCCACAGCACATCCAAAGAAAATGCATCTGGCCAGTGGTGGACAAAGATTACCTTTGGGCTGTTTTCAAATCATAGGCCCCTTACACACAAAACAAGAAACGTAATGTGTTCTTTGACACACCTTCCTGACTTTATTAAATTATATTCCTTGTATAATACAGCACACTTGTTAAACTTACAATGCATTTTAAACTTATTATTTGAACATTTTTCCAGTAGGCAATGAAACAAAATGCATGAACCAATAATGACAAAACTGCCCAATTCAGAACATTTCCATCATAAAATTCTACTTACATACACACACACACACACATACCCACACACACACACACACATACCCACACACACCCACACACACACACACACACACACACACACACACACACACACACACACACACACACACACACAAAATTATGGTTTCAGATGTCAGGCACAGACTGTAATGAATTAGCATTTTTGACCCAGTAGTTATATTTTTAAAATGTTGGAAAGATTTCAGAGCCCTGTTGTTTAATATAGTGTTTGACAAATGCATATCCTTTCATTTTGGTGTTCTTCAATGACTAAGTATTGTGACAGATAACTGCCCTTAAAACTATGGAAACAGAAGGGACAATAAACACTAAGATCATAGTTTAGTGAATGTTGAACATGCCCTAGAGGGCACAGTATCACCTGTAACTTGTCTAACTAGACTTTATTTACATGCCTTTTGTCTCATGTTTCATTTTTATGCCTATAGTTATGTGCTATTATCTTATATCAATATCCTATTTTTTTGCATATCTGATATGACTGAGTCTTTATCAAGTTTGGATTTTGCAATTATAAACAAAAAAGTACCAGCATTTCCTAAACTGTTCTCATGAAAAAAAAAAAAAAATCCTTCTGCCTAGCAGCTAGATTGCTTCCATAGTTTGTTTCCCATGGATGTTTCCTCCATGCCTGATGCTGTTCTTCAGGAGAAAACCCCTTCTGTAAGCATATACTTCATTGGGCTCCTTGGAATCATTGTACCTAGTTCTAAAACAACCTGTTAACATTACAAAGTAAAAGTTTTCATGAGGTAGCATTTTCCATTTATGTTGAAGTATGTTACATGGATTGCACTCGAATGTCTGAACTCGTACGTTTCATGGAATACACTTACACTCAAACACACACACACACACACACACACACACACACACACACACACACACACACACACACACACACACACACACACACCACACACACATCAGCTGGATAATAAATACCACTCTCTGAAGCCAGCCATCAAAAGTAAATCCTCAAAGTCCCTCTCTCTGAAGCCAGATTCCGCGAGTCTTCCACATTCACACACTCTGCAGCCTCAAATCCAAAAAGCCACTGCATAGTAAATACCTTGTGGCTTGCCGTTCGTGGAACCAGCACCATTCCTGCTTCTTGCAGCTATACATTCCCTTTCTGTTTGCTGGAGTTGCCAGAAATACATGCATGTGCACTATTGCTCAATTCCAACTGGCTAGCTGGCTGTTTCACGGAGCTGACATCATTGCACATGTGATGATGTCAGCACAAAACGCCAAACTAAATTTTTTTTAAATAAAAAAAGCCGGGAAATTGGAAATTGAGGGGTTCCACTCAGGAATCATGGCACTCCACTATCTGGACCCCAAAACTCGTTTTTTACGGAGTAATTAGGTACAGTTGGGAGGTATGATGTATGCACAAACACCAGAATGAATCATTTACCCCAAAGACCCCTTCAGTAGTTTTTTCATCTATGCACAAGCACCAGAATGAATTACTTCCCTCCAAAGACCCCTTCAGCAGTTTGTCCATGTATCCACAAGCACTCAAATGACACCAAAATGAATCAATTCCCCCAAAGACCACTTCAGCAGTCTGTCCATGCATGTACAAGTACCAGAATAAATCATTTCCCCCAACGTCCCCTTCAGTAGTCTATCTATGTATGCACAAGTACTCATACAACAGCAAAATGAATCATTTTCCACCCAACAACCCCTTTAGCAATCTATCCATGTATGCACAAGCACCAAAATAAAGCATTTGCCCCAAAGACCATTTCAGGAGTTTGTCCATATATGCACAAGCACTAGAATGAATAATTTCCCTTAATGACCCCTTCAGCAGTCTGTCCAAGTCTCCCCTCAATGACTCCTTCATCAGTCTGTCCAAGTCTGCACAAGCACCAGAATGAATAATTTCCCCCCAGTGACCCCTTTAGCAGTCTGTCCATGTCTGCACAAGCACAAGAATAAAACATTTCCCTCAACAACCCTTCAGCAGTCTAAGTCTCACCTCAATGACCCCTTCAGCAGTCTGTTCAAGTCTGCACAAGCACCAGAATGAAACATTTCCACCAATAACCCTTTCAGCAGTCTGTCCAAGTCTCCCCTCAATGACCCCTTCAGTGGTCTGTCCAAGTCTGCACAAGTACCAGAATGAAACATTTCCTCCAATAACCATTTCAGCAGTCTGTCCAAGTCTCCCCTCAATGACCCCTTCAGCAGTCTGTCCAAGTCTGCACAAGCAACAGAATGAAACATTTCCTCCAATAACCCTTTCAGCAGTCTGTCCAAGTATTCCCTCAATGACCCCTTCAGCAGTCTGTTCAAGTCTGCACAAGCACCAGAATGAAACACTTCCCAAATGACCCCTTCATTAGTCTTTTAATGTAAGTATATACAAACACCAAAATGAAACAGTTGCCCCAATAACCCCTTCAGTAGTTTGATTTTGTCCATATATCTACCACACAAGCACTCCAATAATACCAGAATTAAATTGTTCCCCCAAAGATTCCTTCAGCGGTTTACCCACTGTATGCACCCTGACCCTACTACTTACTTCAATTCAGAGTTCAGAGTTTCACAGACTTGTTGCTTTTCGCCTGCCCTATCTTTCAGTCTGTCTCCATGCTGCGGCTGCTGTCTGTATCTGGCCCCATGGAATTTAGCCAACTCTTTAAAAAAAATTTTTTTTAAATCAATACACCCACAGTGAGTGACTTCTGCTAACAAAAAAAATTATATCCCTCAGTTCACTGGGCACCAAAGATATAACTCACAGAGCATCTTTATTGCACCATACCACTGCTGCCAATCACAGGTCTTTTTGGGGTGGTGCCCATGCAATATGATGTAAGTGGGGGTGGGGGGATGCAGGAGCATCTTGAATGTCAGTTTAGGATGTATGCATGCTGTTTCCCTTAAAGAGAAGTTAATATATTACAAATATGTTTTTTATTTGACATCAGGTATGTGAATTGCTCTATGGACAAGATAGCACCTGCCTCCAGTACATGCTGTTTTCTATCAACCTTGCTGTTTGTTTTTTTTTTTCTTTTTTCCTTTTTACTTTAATGGCATCATCTGAGCATCATTTCTTGTCTGGTAAACCTTTCTCTTCTGTTTTTCACTTTAACTATTTGATTTTTTTTACTCAGTTTCTTGCATTCATGCTCTTTTTCCCACTGTTAGTTCACCTTACTCATGGGGGCACTTTTCTATTATCATTTCTATAATTTTTTTAGTGATTGCCATACCACCTACTTAATAATACTTTCCTACACCACTCGCATTTATCTGAAGGCATCCTTTAGTTTAGAATTCCTCTGCCCACCTTCCACAAGTTCAATATCCTTTGGAATTCACTCCTGTCCAACACATACCTGACAAGGTTATTTTTAAATGACTTCTCTCTTTTCTTCCACTTATGAGAATATGAGTCTCCACTTATAGTATTCATAAATGCCAGATCTATGTTAATGTCTAAAGATCATCTAGAAACGCAGACTCCTTTCTGCTGAAACTAAATCATTTGAGCGCCATCAAGTAATGAGTTAAACAAGGATAATGACCCCACTCATCTGATGAATAGTGGCAGGTTATTCCACAGTCTTGGAATCAGCTGTTTTACAAATTTGCCCTGAGACTGCATTGTTTGAAGGGGAAGCAAATAGTGCAAAAAAATCATGCATTTCTTAAATTAATTATAAATTCATGTCTCAGAGCTATCTTTAGAGCATACCCTGAGCTCTGTAAATGAAGAATAGTGTACCCCTGGTGAGATGATAGTTTATACTAAATATGTTATTTTTTGCAAATTGTTCACTGTAAAAAAGGCCTGTTATATATGTATTTTGTTTTAAATCTGCTATAAATTAATTCCAGCATTTTTATATGAATCAAGCAATATGTGCAGAATGGAGTAGCGTACTCAAGCAGAGGATAACTGCAAGACTTGAATACATTTCAAAGAGATGTAGTAAAATATCTTGATATAATAACTGCCTCATAGGATTAGGTTTTTATAGTGATGGCTAGTTCCTTGAAATATAATTTGTCTATAGTTATACCTAGATCCTTCACATCTTCAACATAAGGAGTTCTGAAGATCGTGATGTTGCTTTTAGTAGAATTAGAGGTTTATGCCAAGTTCAGCCCAAGTATAGATGGGCAAGATACATTCACATCATTAGTATCTTGTATGTAGAAACAACAGCCCGTCTTTTAAACGTCTACATATTTTGATACTTAGCAATTGGATAATTGGGGAGAAAGTTGAGAATTGTGCTTTGCCACAGACATGCACAATTACAACACCAACGAGTAACTCTTTCCAAAATTTAAAAACGACTTACTTATCCTCTTAACAGAAACTGGAAAATATAAAACCAAACTAGGTGTGTGGCTAAGCCACCCACACACCCCACCCCCAACTATATATACTATCTCCAGGATTTCACTGCAGTGGGGAATAGGGCATATGCCTTTTACTTACATTACAGAGCTGTACACACTGTCACTACTGTCAGGGAGTGCATGAAACGTCTGCCATATTACTTTAGATACTTCCCATAAAAATGTAAAGAGACATATACACTTTTAGAAACAGTACAGCACTACTTTCTAAGCTACTATCAGTATTTTGACAGTTGCACTTTAAGTTACAGTAATATTTTTTATCACAAGCAAGTCACAGGTGAAGGGAAACATACCACGTCTATGACTTAAAATTCAGTATTTTGAAATTTAGCATTGTAAACTTTCAGGATAATGAGATTCAGTCAAATGAGTTTTCAGTATTTTGAAAATTAGGTGTTGTGGTCTCAGTCAAATGAATTTCAGTATTTTGAGTTTTCAGTCATGTGAAGTAGACCCACCCACACACACACACACACACACACATATATATATATATATATATATATATATTGAGTCTTTCGGCTTTTTCCCGGTTAGGGGTCACCACAGCAGAACTCCGGTCCACTAATGATTGGTAGTTGATTTTTACGTGCCGAGTTACCAGCCCTGATGCACAACCTTCAACAAAGGCACACTCATTCATGCATGTCTCTACGCAGAAGATGCTCTAGCTGAGAATCGAACTGGACAGCGTCTTACTGTGAGGCAACAACGCTACCGCAGCACCACCACCGCAGATATATGGATATATATATATATATATATATATACGTGTGTGTGTGTGTGTGTGTGTGTGTGTATGTATATATATATATATATATATATATATATATATATATATATATATATATAATATATATATATCAAAAATACCAAACCTGGTGCTTGATGATGATGCGCCCGGTTTACCAGCAATAAAAACTACTCAAGATATAACCAGCACAAAAAATATAGTAGAAGAAAAACTCTGAAAGTCCAGGAATAGATGCAAAGCCCAATGTTAATGCCTGACAGGCCAAGTCACCTCACCAGCAAGCCAGGTTTCGCCTTAGCATCATCAGTGCATATATTTGGAAGTGCCCTCCCCCTTCTTTTATACACATTCACTTAAAGCAACAGTATGTCACAAATACACCAATTCCACATAAAATAAATTAATAAAGCAACTTCCAGTTTTGCTGCCAGAGTTTTCTGCTTATCATTTATCTGCTGAAAGTTGTCTTTTAGTTTATTTGCTACGTTTTCCCCTGTTCTTTGTGCCTGCCCCAGCCCCCCTTAGATATTAAATTCAAGTTTCTGAAATTCATCTACAAGACCAGAGCTGCAGTATTGATTCTGTCTGTAGGAAGTCTGCTTTTTTGGTGTTTCTTTTGTTTCTTCCCCTAATGGTAATCTGACTTCCAAAGTCTCACACTCCTCTCTTTCATTACTGTTGTCCATTGTGCAAGCTGTTTAAGTAGGGTTCCCACCTATTGTTTTCCACAGATCCATCATACTATGTGCCCACTCAGCAAACCAGTATTCATCTTAAGTAAACCTCCATTACTACAAATTGTCTCCTGTTCATTTTCCCAGTGCTCGCATTTGCTTAGCAGCCTCAAAAAACCCTGAGGGGATCCTTTGTTAACCCTGCTCCATCCTTGGCAGATAAGATATTTATTTTATTTTATGATCATTATTATCATTAATTTTTGCACTTCACATAAGCATTTTAAAGTGCTACTTCTTTATTTTTGCTTTATTTGTTAATTTTGCCTTTCAATAATTTTAAAGATCCCTAATACTTGAAATTGCCTTCTCCAGGTAGTTTGTTTAAGTTGTTTTGTTGTACCATTACACCCTTAAGCATTCATTTTTGGAGTTTTTACATCAAGAGGTTAGCAGTGCTCTGGATAGATACAAATGTCTATAAAGTAAATTTTATCTATAAAACCACCTTTAGAACTGAAACATGTAAACCTGTAACTTAGTGTGGTAAAACACAGTCATTGCATGGAGACAAGTAGCTAGTTTGCATGTTAAACAGCACAGCACTACTAGCAAATTGTCGTACAATCTAACCAAGTCAAGTGCCAAACCTCAGAGACTACCCAAAGTAACTGCTGTACAACACAGTCCACAACCTACAGTAGCCCACCCAAATACAGGTTTGGACAGCATGGATTTGCAATTTCCAAATGTCTTCCACACATTTAGAACATCAGCTGCACAGACAGGGACAAAAGGTGGGGAAGTGTCTATCTACATTAACAACAAGTAAAACTCTAGGTTGGATAAATAGGATGATGCCCTGGTGTTTGTCTGCATTCAAAATGACATAGATAAAGACCCATACCATATCCTGTCAACCTTTATGTCCCAAGAATCTCATACTTCATACCTAGATCTACTGAAGATACCCACCATTAAACCAAGTACCCCATTCATGGGAGACTTTAACCATCCCTCTATATAATGGAAACATTCACTGCCTCAAATTCACAGGCACAATGATTCCTGAAATTTATTAACACAAATACCCTTGTCCAGAAGGTGCACATACCCATCAGAGATTCAAACATACTCACCAATTTAGAGTGCTGCACCCCCCTTCCCCCATGTCACTTCCTCAATGGTAAGGTCAGACCACAAAGATGTCTCCTTTGAAATAAAAATCAGCTGAATAACCCCAGCAAACCTTGCAATAGTTAGGAACTATTCCAAAGCAAACTACATCCTATCATACCCCTCAACCTCTTAGAGCAAAAAATCTGGACAAAGCCATAAATAAAAGTGAAACAAAGGCCCAAAAACAGAGACAATTTTTAAATCTTGCCCTTACAAAGTTAGAAAATTGATAGAATAACTGGTTTTGCATTAGCATGAATTTTCTTTTTTTTAAACATTTTTTATTGATTTTCATGAAATAAAATAATACAAGAAATATGATATATAAATATGCATGATATATGTCTTAAAAACATCATAACATGGAACAATAACTATTTACAATGTCCATAACAGATATAATGTCATTGTTGTGATTACATTTTATCTAGTAGTTTTTCAAGCTTCAACCAAGTTAATTTCTTACGTGTTATCTTAGTAGTTTTTTCTGAAATAGTTTGCAACTCCCTACTACATACAAGTTTAGCTAATAGTAAACAATCTGTAAATGATAGGATTTTTTTACACTTCCAGTTTGACATAATATTTTTTCTTGCAATTGCAAGCAAGGACCAAAGAAGGTGCATCTGTATTTTAGGGATATTTGTTGGTATCGGTGTATTAAACAGTAATAATGAGTCAGATACTTCACACTTGTCCGACCACAATGCTTTTATGAAATTTCTGAACTCTATCCAGAATGGAGTTACTATTTTACATGTAAGAAACATGTGTACCCAATCTGCACAAAGTATTTCCTCACATCTCCAACATTTATTAAGATTATTTTTGATATCAAGTACATCTTATGTGGGGTACTAAAGCTCCTATGGATGCATTTCCAAGTGAAGATTTTCCAAGAAGGGGATGGCATTGTGCTACCAATTGATTTAAGTACTAATTCTTCTTATCACTATCTGAAAAAATGGATTTGTTTATTCTCTCTGTGAAATTCCACAATGAGTCCTCTGGGATTTACATATTGGTTCTTAAAGATTTATATATACTTGACAATGATAGAATATTATTAACATGCAAAGTGTTTATTTCACAAAGAAGAGAAAGTATTTTAGGTAAAGGTGGTGTGCTGGTGATATGACATATTTTGAATTCATTAACTATGTAATTCTCTAAATATTTGTATGTTCAACCAATTGTTGTGCTTTATGTTATACCTGGCCATAAGAAAACATGGTTCGTGGATATTATTATTGCAGAGAAACATGTGCCAGAAAACTAAGCCATTTTCTTAAATTACTTTTATTTTAGATACATTGAAAGAGTCCAGACATGTCTTCGTGTATGCTATGGGAAATATTAAAAATATTAAGCTTTTTGTCACATGATTTTTATCTTTTTAAAATTATCTAATATATAATTAGTGAAAAAAGAATTTTTTTATTCTTATTGGTATTGTAGAAATGTTCTTTGACAACAAGGAAGATTTTTTTTTTTATTTTCTGAGAACATATTATTGTCAATATTTGTGTCTATGTCAGATAATAAGATACTTACATGGAGATTTTTCCAATTAGAATGATATTTGGAGTTTAACCATTGGCTCATCACATTAAGTATGTTCAATTCCGCATAAAGTTCTAAATTTGGGAATGCTATTCCCCTATCTTTCCAGCTTCTGTAGTACCAAGCATGACTTATTCTTGGCTTTTGAGGAAACCATAGGAAATTTATTATTAGCATAGAATTTAGTTGCTTCATTAACTTTTTGGATGGGGAGGCAACTAAAGTTTGGAAGTAGAACAACATTTTGAGTAATATGATCATTTTTATTAATGACAGTCTTTCTTCTATTGTGAAATACATTTTATTCCATCTATTTAAAAATTCCTTAACTGTGGATAATAGGTATTTGTAATTTGTTTTTAAAGTTTATTCCAGTTTGACTTTATGTATATTCCTAAGTACTTAATGGCGTCATTTGCCCAGTTAAAATTGTTGTGTTCTCTTAGTAAAGTGTTTACTTTTTTATTTATTAATAATGTTTCTGTTTTGGTATGATTAAAGCTTAGGCCTGAAACCTCTTCAAAAACTTGCAGGGATTTTGTTATATAATCTATAGAGGAATCTATATTTCCAATTGTTAGCATGACATTGTCCACAAAAAGTTTTATTTTAGAAATGTAGCTTGAGCTAATAGAAAATCCCCTTATATTAGAATTTGCTCTTATGATGTTAGCTAGAGGTTCTGCTGATAGGGCAAATAATAACGAGGGAGAATGGGCAGCCTTGTTTAGTAGCTTTTAGGATGTTGAGCGGACCTGATAAAAAAGCACCAATTTTGATGTATGATATTGAGTTAATATATAATTTGTTAATTATATCAATAAAGTCAGGGGAGAAGTTATATACTTCTAATACTTTAAATAAATAGGACCAATTTATAGAGTCAAAGGCCTTGTTTAAGTCTAGGCTAATAATTGATAGTTCTTTTTCTATTAGCATGATCTACTAAGGAAAGGAGTCTGATAACATTGTCTTGTACTCTTCTATTTAGGATGAAGCCTGTTTGATCATCACCTATTATGTTAGGCATCAGTTAATTTAATCTGTTAGCTAATATTAATGTCAAAATTTTATAGTCCACATTTAATAGTGAAATGGGATGATACAAAGTTACTATTTTGGGGTCTTTGTCCTGTTTTAGGATAGGGGAAATCATGACGTATTTCCAGGAAGGGAATGAGCTTGTATTTTTTCTGAATTCCTCAAAAGCTTGTAAAAGTATCTTTAATGCATCGTCTGTGAGTACTTTATACATTTTTCCTATTAATCCATCTAATCCTGGGGCTTTATTGTTCTTAAGGCTTTGAATCCTCTCTTTTAGTTCACTTAATGTTGTTGGTTTGAGAAGTTTGGTATCCTGTTCTGTTGATAGTTTGCTGCCTATGTTCTCATTTAAGAAGTTATCTTTTGGGACATTGTTAATAATATTTGGATTTCTGTTATTTATTATTTTGTGATGTTTTCTGAAAGTCTCAAGAATATATTCTAAATCTGTTACAATTTTAGTTTTATTTTTAGTTTCATCAACAATTTCCCTTATATGTTTAACATTTGTTAAGTTTTTTGATTTCACAGCTAATCTATCATGTTTTTTGGGTTAACAGAGTAAGACTGTAATTTGATTCTTTCTAAATTTATTGCCACTTTGTGATTAAGAATTTCCATGTAATCAAGGTCTAATTGTTTCAGTTCTGTATTTGTGTTTATGTCTTTATTATTTAGATTTCTTTTTAGTTCATCAATTTTTGATTGTATTCTCGATAACGTACTATTCCATTCCTTTCGTTTGTTTAGGTACCAGGTTTTGATTTTACCAAAAATGTAAGATTTCAGCGTATCCCAGACAATAACTTTAGAAGTACTATCATTATCATTTATGTCTAGAAATATTTTAATTTCTTTCAGTAACCATTTCTCAAACCTGGTTATCTTAACAATGTATGCTGGTATTCTTTGCAAGTATACTAGATGACTAGATTTCATGTGGATTTTAAAGAAAATAACGTTGTGGTTGGACATTGGACAGGAGCTAATGAAAACTGAATTTTTGAGAATAAATCATTTGTAACCAATACCTTATCGATGGTAGTTTGTGTCCCGAATCTGTATGAGTAACGTGTGTCTTTTAGGGATTTGGGTTCTATTTTTTCATAAATAAAAAAAAATACTTCAGGTTAGGCAGGAACTCCAGTCCATTGGTTATAATGTAAAAAAATCCACTTTATTCACAAAAAATCACGATGTATAACAGGTTTTAGCGCTTTCATCTCTGACTGAGACTTCATCAGAAACAACGAACAAAGCAAAGAGGCCATTTAAATATAGAATACAATTAACTTTTCAATGATGTCAACAATTTAATTAATTAACTGTTATTTAAAGAAATATAAACCTGGTTCCAATATTTAACGAGGTACTTCACATAAATATGTATAAATACCAAAAAAAATCTCAAAATTTTATCAATTTCCGTTCGTTGTTTCTGATGAAGTCTCAGTCAGAGATGAAAGCGCTAAAACCTGTTATACATCGTGATTTTTTGTGAATAAAGTGGATTTTTCTACATTATAACCAATGGACTGGAGTTCCTGCCTAACCTGAAGTATTTTTTTTTTCATAAATATCTCTTATATTTGAATTATTGATGAAGTTGCTCAAACTTTTAGCAGGTGCAGATATCTTAAACTTATCACATTTAGTAGTGTCACTTCTGGAGAGAATACAGTTAAAATCACCTGCATATATTATTTCTCCCTTAAATTTGATTGCAAGTAAGTCAAGATATTTATTCACTGTTGCAGCACCAACATGGGGATCCATTAAGTATTAGCTAATGTGATTAGTTTTTTTTTATTTATTTCTAGAATAATTAAGCAGAACATGTAATTTTTGTCTGAATACGTGTTGATTATTTTAGGTACCGTAGTGTTTTCCTCCACAATATCATGGTGCCTCTTCTTTTGGTTGAAAAATGAGATTCTGCAAGTCTAGAGTAGCCATTAAAAGACATCCTATTCAAATCTTCTTCTATTCCTCAAAACCACCGTCATCCATCCTAAGAAGAGTAATCTACGTCCGTTCTGTGCTACTGCCATTACAATAACTATATAGAATGTAATAAGAAGTGAGAAAAATAAAAGTCTACTCCTTAGAATTGTTACTGATTTGAGTAGTGAAATATCAAAGTGTGCAAAATTAAAGTTAGTACATTATTTATGATAATTATGTATATTAGAAGTAATTATCTTTAGGGTGGCCTCGGTGGTGCAGCAGCTAGTGTTGCTGCCTCACAGCAAGAGGTTCTCTGGTTCGATCCTCGGCTAGGGTGCCTTCTGTGCAGAGTCTGCATGTCCTCCCTCTGGTCATGTGGGTTTCCTCTGGATGCTCTGGTTTCCTCCTACATCCCAAAAACATGC
This sequence comes from Protopterus annectens, assembly GCF_019279795.1. Classification (NCBI taxonomy): domain Eukaryota; kingdom Metazoa; phylum Chordata; order Ceratodontiformes; family Protopteridae; genus Protopterus; species Protopterus annectens. The sequence goes on along the minus strand of NC_056733.1, from coordinate 1,265,969,804 downwards.
TGTAGGTGGATTGGACACTCTAGAAAAATTGGCCTTAGGCATGAGTGTGTGCCTTCTGTGGAAGGTTGGGTGCCAGGCTGGCAACTTGACACCATAAAACTCCACTGCCAATCATGAGCAGACAGGTGATCTGCTGTGGCAACCCCTAACTGGGATAAAGCCGAAAGAAGAAGAATTAGAAGTAATTATCTTTGTACAACCAAATCAGGAAGCAATTTTAAAACAAAAGACCTAGTGGTGTACTAGCATACATTTTCTGAAGGATAAGTAGTCTGAAGCTCAAATGTCTGTCATTATTTTCAAACTTCAGTCTTTAATAATTTACCACTGACTTGCCAGAAAAGCACAATTTTATGAAAAATGGACCACAAATATCAGGCCAAAATCTGGACAGTTGAGAGGTATACATTCTATTAAGGAAAAGTTTGTCAATGCCCCTCCTAACTCAGACTTTAAAACAACCTATGCAGAATTGTTCATAGAGACCCTGTACAGTCATGTAAATGGTACTATAAATGCTGCTGTACCTTCCAGAAGTAAGCCCAAAATAAACTAAAAATAAACCTCACTGGTAGAATCCTAACCTTAACAGGGTATATAACAAAAGGAAAATGTCATGGCTACAACAGAGCAACTCAAATAATGATAAGAGTTATCTAATTAAATTAAACAGGAAACTAAGAGGACTAATTAAGTCCAACAAGGCCAGTTATGAAGTGAAGACAGGCTCACAGGCTGAAGATAACCACAAGACATTCTACAACTATGTCTGTAACCTCAAAGTCAGCACACAGCAGTGTGACAAAGTGGTAGTCAGTGATGCCACCTTCACTGAGTAAAGTGACATAGCGAATCTGCTAGCTGGCAAATTCAGGTTAGAATTCAGGACTGGTGAGACCACCTCCACTAACAGACTGGTCACCAGCAGGGTACCTTGGGGCTCTGTGCTTTGACTGCTCCAATTTAGCATCTACTTTTCAGAGGTAAAAGCTAATGTCAAGGGCCCTTGGCTGACCAAGTTCACAGATGGCTAAAAA